>NW_023425525.1:8364366-8649366 GCF_014108245.1 Pipistrellus kuhlii
TGCCGGTGGCTCCCAGGACCCTCCCGTTTCAGGCCTGGAGTGGGCTCACAAACCCAGAGGCTTAAGCCGCCCGCCTGGGCTCCTGATACACAGGCGGCCCCACGCCGCCAACTGGGAATACGTGTGAGCCACGTTAGAGCGTATTTCCTTCTCCCGCGGGCGTTGGCTCTTAAACCTGGCTCCCTGGCTCCTTTGGGGGTTTCTGCAGGAACTCCGTGCACCATTTAACACGCCATTTTTACATTTCAGACGTTTATATTTTTCTAAGGAAAGGAACCCATCGTTTCCACGGAGGGGCCTCTTCCTCCTGTGCCTGCAGCTGGGAAGGCCTGCTTGCGTCTGCAGTGCCGCGGGAGGGGGAGCCAGCAGGTGTTTCTCCTGAGGACTGAGGGCTGGGAGACGTGGCTGGGGCGTCCGTGGCTCAGGAACTCGGGGTGTGGCTCCGTAGTGCAGGAGGACGAGGTATTTGGGTCCAACGGAAAGAGGAAGGGGGGGGCGGCGGTGGCGGGTGATTCTGGCCCGACACCAGCCTTCCCCAGAGGACAGGGGAGCCAGGTCGGGGAGGAGTGAGAGGACAGGCTGGGTGCTCCGGCTTCTTGGGCAGAGGGGCCTCCGGGGGCCATGACGCTGGATTGCTGATCAGCTCTGGGCCCCGTGAGCCGAGGGGACTCGCTCGCTGCCCCGCACAGCGAACCAAGCAGCACGGTTAATCACTGTGCTGTGTGCACAGCGGCAGCTGAGGGCCACTTCCTCCTGCAGCAAGAACTGCTTCTCCTGCCCATGGCTGCTCTCATCTGTCCCATAGCCGCTACCCAGCTGGGCTCGGAGCTGCCTGCCGGCCCTCTGCTCGGCCACAGCGCGAACGTGGACCCTTTGCCCAGCTGGCTCCAGCGACCATCCGTGGCCCCTCCTGTGCCCGCCAACAAGTGTGGGGCTTAAACGGGGGGCCCACATGCTTGATGGTTCTCCTGTGAGAAGGAAGGGGGGCTGGTCCCCACACCAGGTGACAGTCACTGGCCTCGATGAGGGCGGAGTGAAGGCGAATCCAGCCGCGTGGGCCCCTGGAGGGAGGGGTGGCTCCATGGACGCCTGCAGCGGCATCTCGGCGGGCTGTCGGAGGCTTTCCTCCCCCAGTTTGCTGTCCACGTGGGCAGCGGAGGGGTCGGGGCCTGGCCTCGGCTCTGCTGGTGGTGGGCATGGAGCCGGGGAGGGATCGTCTCTGCAAAGCGACCAGGCCGCTGGGCGCTCTGCGCCTGTGGTCTGTCTGGTTGGCCAGCTCTGGTGGCCACCTAGGAAAGGCCGGCTGCCCTTCTAGGGCTCCTCCCGGGTGCGGATGGGCCGGGCTGCCAGAACAGGTGCTCACTGAGGCCAACGTGTGGGGGAGGCGGGGCCTAAAGGCCTGGTGGCATGTCAAGGCCAGAGTTCAGCAGGGACCGTAACCAGGAACTCCCCCACCCCGTAATGAGGAGATGGAGGGTCAGTATGGGACCAAACTGGAGGGGGGGCGGGGCAAGCTCCTGCTGAAAACAGGGTGGAGCCCTGGCTCACTGGTGTAGGGGTGTCGAACTCAATCAGAGAAGGGGCCAAAATCTAAAATCCAGCCTAAATCGCAGGCCGAATGGTTTACTGAACAGTCATAAACTGTCATTGTGATGGAAACGCAGCGGAGTGCAGTGATGACAGCGCGGTGCGGGCCACATTGCAAGGCCTGGCGGGACGGATTTGGCCCGCGGGCCTTGTGTTTGACACATGTGGGTTAGAGCGTCAGCCCGAACACGGAAGGCTGGCAAGTTTGCTTTCTGCTCGAGGGCACATACCTGGTCCCGTAGGAGGCTACCCATCGGTGTGTCTCTCTTTCATCGATGTTCCTCTTTTTCTCTCTCTCTTTCCCCTTCCCCTTCCACTCTCTCTAAAAATCCATGGAAGTAGCCTCCAGAGAGGCTTAACAAAAAGCCAAAAACCCGGGCTGGAGACTGCTGCCTTCGGGACAGGCCTCCAGGCAGCAGGCGGGCGGGTGATGGGCCGGCATCTGAGGAGGAGGATGCGTGTCCGGTCTTGGCGCTGAGGCTCTGCGGAGGCCTGAGTTCTGGTGGCTCCTCCGATGAGCCCTCGGTCTCTGCCGGCCACAGGGCTCTCGGGGTGGCCTCTGGGGGCCGGGCCGTGATGGCTCCGGCTCTACCAGCCCCCCAGGATGCTAGAGACGGTGGCCACCGGCCGCCTCTGCGTGCGCACAGTCCTGCCACGACCCGCACGAGGTCTCTCTCTCGGGAAGGGACAGTCAGGGCATCCCAGCGCCTCCCAGTGGACATGGACCCTGGTGCCTCCTGGTACCTACCCCGCACCATGCCCCCGCTGGCGCCCAGGGTGAGACATTAAACAGGCACCTGCCGGGCAGCAAAGCCCTGGCAAGGCTGGTCCTTCTCCGTCCCTGTGTTGGTCTTCTGCAGCGGCCAGCGGACGGGCCGAGGGAGGAGAGGTCGCTGCGCATTGGGCTTCCACTCGAGTGCAGAGAGTCCAGCGACACCATTTACTCTCGTGCCAAAGCCGCCCCATGCAGTTATACAAAACGCAAAGAGGGGAGAGGATGCTGAGGCCCGCTCCCTTCTGGCAATCAGCATCCGCCCACAGACTCACCGACAATTAGGCCCCTATCCATTTCAGATGTGTTTTCAATGGCTTCCCTTTTTTCGGTTTAGCAATTCCTTCTAAACACTCTTAGCAACCCTGTTGTTTTCCTCAAGCACACACACTGCCTGTTATAGAAAAAATAACTGATAATTCTATTTAGAAGAGGTTTCTTTTTTTTTAAAATCCCTTAGAACCTTCAGTCACAGGAAATTAAATATTTCTATTTCGGTTTCTAAATAGGTTTTGTGGCAGAGGAATGGGGTGAGGTGAGCAGTGAAAGGCTTGCGACTGTAAAAAGACTTCCTTCGCATAAAATCCCCTCGGGGAGGGAATGGACGGGAACACAGTTCCGAGAGGAGAGGAGCCATGTTCGCTCTCCGCCGGCCAAGAGCAGCCGTTGTAATTTCTTTTTGACGGGTGAGGGTCGGCATTTCATCACCATCGTGCTCGGAGTCTGTATGCTTTTCTAACGTATTATGGCAGTTTTATTTTAACGAGCAAATTAAAGTCCCAGACATCACCTTTCTCATGTGTTTTAAAATCTAAGGTAAACAACATTAGACGTCCACTTAAAAACACAAGACAGGACATATACAATTTTAAAAATTGGGCAGGGGCGGGGGCATGGGGTGAAGCGGATGTACCAAGAGCAAAAGCCCTTTGGAACCCTGGCCTCATGGCTCCTCCTACCCCTGGGCCCCGGGCCCCTCTGCCAGGGCAGCGGGGAGCCGGGACCCCGAGGCAACTGCCCGGGGGTTGTTGCTCCTGGAGACCACAGGCCTTGTCAGCCGGTCCCTCCAGATCCCAGAGCCTGGGCCTCCGGGACAGACCAGGGACAGGCCAGGGTGTGCGGGTGGGCATGGGACCTCTCGTCTCTGCTGAATCCAACGGCCTGGGGTTGGGGAGGAGGGGCAGACATTGACCTGGGCCTGTGGTGGGCAAACCGCGGCTCGAGATCCATATGCGCCTCTTTGGCCCCTTGTGTGTGGCTCTTCCACAGAATACCACGGCCTGGGCGAGTCCATTTTGAAGAAGCAGCGTTAGAAGAAGTTTAAGTTTAAAAAATGTGGCTCTCCGAAGAAACTTCAATCTTTGTGCTGCTGATATTCGGCTCTGTGGACTAACGCGTTTGCTGACTGCTGGCCTGGGGGAGTGATTAGGGTCAGGCCTGCGGTGCGGGGGTCAGAGAGAGCCGGCCCAGGCCAGCGCCTGTCTGCAGGGAGGGCGGTCCCAGCCCAGCACCCCTGGCCCACAGCGCCCCTTCGGCTGCCTGGTCCCTTCGCCTGTGGGGGCTGCTTCCAGAGCCATGGTTTACTCCCCAGAGAGCTGGGGCGGTGTCCGAGGGGCGGCCGATGCCCAGGCTCAGGGGGGGAGTTAGCTCCGATCACAGGAGATGCACTTCAGTTTCTGCCATGTCTACCCTGCGCCTCGCCCCTGCCCGTCCCCCGGCTTCTCTCCCTTTTGTCCTGCACTGTGTGCTTTACTGGTCTGTACCCCTGCCCCTGGCCCTCCCCTCTCTCCCGCCCCCGCTCCCCCCCAAGCCCTTCATCTATGGACGTGGCTGAGGTCTCTCAGAAAGGAGTCCGCCTTCTTCAGGAAGCCGGGGCAGGGGTGGTGTAGACCAGGCTTTCGTGACTGGGGGCCCGGGATCAAGCCCCCAAACTAGTCCTTTACCCCCCTCCCCCCGACTGCAGAGGGCGCCACTGAGTGTGGCTAACGGGCTCCGGCTGCGGCAGGAGGGCTCGCCCCATGAGTGGAACGAGTTGTGGGGCTTGGGCAGGTCCTCCCGGCCCCGGGCCTCAGTTTCCTCATCGGTGAGGGGGCCTCCACGAGGGTCTGTGTGAGCTGGTGTGCACCAACGCCTGCCGCCCCGGCCCGCCGTCCTGCTCTCCTCGGGGTTCCTGCGACTTCTCCGCTCGGCCTGGCTGGCCCTGGTCCCGCCGGAGAGCTGGTCCCCCTCCCTCTGCCCCTCTGGGCTTCGGGCAGGGAGAGCCCAGGAGGTGGAGGAGGACGGGGAGCTGTGCCGGCTGGCGGGGAGTGGCGGCGGGGGGACTGCGGTCACACGGCGGCCGTCTGCTTCATGCTGTGGAAGCTGATCCGAGTGGGCGAGGTGGGGAGGGACATGGCCCGCGCCCCCGGGGCTCGGAGCGAGTGATGGTCCCGCCACCGGTGCCACCGCTTCTGCACGGCCGCGCGCACCTGTGGGGAGGCACGGACCCGGCTGCTCCTGGCTGTGGGCTTGACCTCTATGCCCCGGGGGCCCCTCGGGCAGCCCTCCTGTCCCCCCAGAGGCGGGTGACTTTCCCGGCCCTCCCCGCTCCTCCTCTGTGCAGGGACCCCGCCGTCCCCGGGGCTGGGCGGCCCTGGGGGCACCGCCCGGAGTGGGCGTGAGGCCCTCGGTGCCCAGGCCCCCGGCCGGCCGGCCTCCTACCTCTCCATTTAGGAAGCAGTAGAAGACAGACACGAAGAAGCCCTGGAAAGGAAGAAGGAGGGAGGTCAGGGGTCTGCGTGGGCATCGCCCGTCCGGAAGGGGGGCAGGGGGCAGGGGACACTCTGGCTCAGGACCCCAGAGGCTCAGAGCTGGGGCCACCCCTCCCGGTGCATGTGTGACAGGTGGCGTGAGCCCCCAGAGCAGGTGCTGGGCGACCCAGACCCGTCGGGGCGGGCCTCCTGGCTCCCGGGGTGGGGGCTCAGTGTGTGCACATGTATATCTGAGTGTGTGCCCGAGGGACCCACATGTGCTCCCGTCCGTGCGGGCCCCTGAGCACCCGGTCGGGAAGCCCCTGCGCCCTCGGCTGGCCCACCTGGAAGGACTGCAGGAAGGAGTTGAAGTAGATGAACACGATCTGTGACAGGTCATCCTCGCCGGGGTTGACCAGGAAGAGCATGTAGGTGATGCCCAGGAGCGGCAGGAGCACCAGGGTGGCCTTCACCGCCTTCCTGGGGGCGGGGGGAGGGGGGCGCAGGTGGGGCTTCACTGGGCGGGGAGAGCCCCCGGGGAGACAGAGGACCCTGCCCAGAGGCGGGTGCAGGGCCCACATGGGCGCCATTTCTCCCTGCAGTGGCGGTGGTGGTGGTGGGGGAATGGGGAGGCTAGGGCACCCATCACCTACCTGTACTGGATGGTCTCGGACGTGGTGGATGCCCGCAGTTTTGTCATCAGGATCCTGACGATGTTGAACAGAAACACAAAGTTGATCTGGAGGGAGGGGGTCAGAGGGGAAGGAGGACTAGGTGGTTTGCGCTGAGAGGCAGCCGCCTCCGCTGTGAGCCACTGCGAGCCCAAGTTCCGCGCGCACGCACCGCACACTCATCACCCCAGTCCGGTCTGGGGTCCCACGGCCTCTGCTCCTCTCGAGGGACAGGCGGGCACCCCTTCTGCTCAGCTCCCGGAAGGGAGGCCACCCCAGGCAGCAGAGGAGGGCGCAGAGGCCACCTGACTCCACAGTCCCGGGCCCCACTCTGCCCGAGGCCCCCCCCCTCCCCCGTCTCTGCTGCAGGGACCCTGCCCGCCTCACTCCCAGGGCCTCCTGGAGAAAGGCCGCTTCCTGGTGGCAGGGGGAGGGCCTCTGACTGAAGACAGCCCTGCCTGGGCCGCAGACGGGCCAGCTGGGGGCCTGTAACCTGGTGCCGCAGGGCCGATGACTCTACCCTCGGCCCCTGCGCCCATAAAAGTCCCCAACCTCGGCCCTCCGCAGACACCCCGCAGTCAGTGAAGGTGAAGGAGCCGCGAGGCCCATGGGAGGGCCTAGAAGGGCCTCTGGAAGGGCCTCTGGCCTTCATTCTGAGCTCTCTCAGCATCCTGCAAGGGAGCCTCTGACCCCCGTCCACACGGTGGTCCCCATTCTGGAAGCCCACTCTTCCCCCTGCCAAACCCAAGCTGTCCAGTGAGCACCGGCTACTGCACTCTAAGCTTGTCCACCTGGGTTTCTTGTTTCATTCATTCATTCATTCATTCATTCATCCATCCATCCATCCATTCACTCCTCATTCATTCAGCGAGGGCCATGTGCCTGACTCTGAGCTGGGCACTGACGATAGGAAGTGGGCTTGGCTCTCGGTCTGGTGTGAGGGGTGCACTGCACTTTCCTTAAGGGGTCAGGAAGCCCCGGAGAGATGGCATGTGAACCGAGACAGTGGGGGAGTGTTCCCAGCAGAGAAAGAGCCAGGGAGGAGAGCCCTGGGGGGTGGGGTGGGGGAGGCAGGCTGGATGGCGGCCCCGGTGGCTGAGGTGGGGCAGAGGAATTGGACACAAGCCCAGGAGGGAGGGGGGAATAGCTGGGAACCCAAAGCACGAGCTTCCTTCCTGCAGGGCCTGCTCAGCTCGGGGTGGGGCAGGGCCCCCGAGCACATATCCTACAGAGACGGCGGCACAGGTGATGGGGGGCCAGGCCCTGGGTCTCAGCTCAGCCAGCAGTTCGTGGTGACCTTGGGCAGGTTGTTCCATCTCTCAGTGTTTTCATCCGTGAAATGGGAAGCAGCTCCTACTTCTCCCAGCCATGGGGAGTGCGAGGTCTGGACAGAAGTTCGGAGCTTCTGGAAGGGCTGCCCCTTGGCCCCGGGAAGCCTGGTTGGTGCTAATAGCTGGGTGTGGGCTGAGTCCAAAGGCAAGGACACACAAAAAGCCCTGGGGCTGAGGGTGGAGCCAGGAAGCGGGCACGGAGAGGAAGCTGGTTGAGTCTTGTCTGCCTTTTTTCCACTCATTTCCTCACCACTGTCCCACCTGCTTGCTCCCCACTATCATTGGTCTCCCCCCCCCCCCCCGAGTCCAGCCTTCCTTGGCTGGGCCTCCGGCTCTCCCAAGGCCTGTCCTCCAGGATGGCCCTCAGCAGCTGGCTGGGAGGGACCAGGTCTCATGGAGTTCCCATTCATCCTGGGGGCCAGGGGCTCACTGCCGCTGGGACTCCAAGGACCATCATCCTTCCCCCCACGCACTGCTGACGCGGGCTGGCTTTGCCTCTGAAACAGCAGAGCCCTGATGGTGCAGTTTCAAGGCCGGGGGTGAGAAACCGTCTTAGTCACCTCCAGTGCGCATACATCAAGTTCACTCCGAAGGCGGGGGTCAGATGAACCCCGGGAAACATCACAACAACGAGAGTAAGGCCATGAAAGAGAGAAACAGTCACCGCCCTCACGGTAGACCAAGGCAGCCTTGCTTAGGCACCTGCTGTGTGCGAGAGGCGGGTGGATGCCGCTCTCTTAGAGCCCAGGGCGTGTGGCCCTTTAAGGGCTGGTACTTACCCACAGGAGCCCGAAATTACCGAGCCTGAAATAAGCCTTACGTAAATGCCAACTTCTTAGGGGCCTTTCTGTGCGTCTCTCTCTCTCCTTTATGTGTGACAAACAACGGGCTCGTTTCTGCAGAATGCAGCCCCTACTTAACCTCCACCTTAATTAAAGTTCGCTGTGGAGGAGAGATGGGGCGGGGGCAATTGTACCACAGATTCAAACCTTTGGCAAAGGGAAGGGAGGTGAACCGGGAACAACTAACTGCACTTCATTCTGGTGCCAGGGCCCCAGGCTGGGGCTGGGCGGGGCCCCTAGGAGGCTGCTGGGAAAGGACGGGGGTACAGGTCTGGGCTGAACAGAAGCCTGCACACCCTTCTCTGGCCACCACCGCCCCCTCCCTGCCTGGCTCAGCGTTTACCTGGCCCGGGGATGTCACCTGTGGGAGGGCACTGGCCAGTCAGACCCATTCTCTGCCCAGAGGAAGAGCCCAGTGCCAGGGAAGGGAGGGGCTGCAAGGACACGGATCGAGGGGAGAGCGAGCTGGGAGGGGAGGTGTCGGGAAGCCGGTGGCATGGATGGAGTGTGTGCCGGGGGTGGGGATAGGGTGGGGTGAGGTATGGGGGGAGGGGCTCTCCATGCCACATCGCTCCCTCATGTCTCTGTTGGCGGGTCCTCGGCTGCTCCCCTGGTCCCCAGCCCACCCCCTCCCCCCAGGGTCCACCTACCAGGAGCACGAGCAGGATGGGGCCCTGGTAGATGTAGTCCACTAGGTCGCCTGGCCCCTTCCCGAACCAGCACCTGCAAAGGCGGGGCTGTCAGTGCTGGCTGAGCCGCAGCTGGGGGGGCCACCGCAGACTCAGGCCCAGGGGCCTCCAGCTGGACCCTTCCTGACACCCATTCCCCAGGGCTGCACCTTCCCCAGCTGCCCAGGGGGATGGCCCCAGACCCACTGACCACTGTGCTCACCCCGGCTGCCTTTGGTCATGCTTAGAGGGTCTCCCCAGCCAGTCTGAGGGGGGCCTGAGTCGCCTCCTCCTCCCCCTCCTCTTCTTCCTCTCTCTCTTCCCCCTCTTCCCCCCTCCCCCTCTTCTACTCCCCCTCCTCCTCCTCCTCACTCCCTCACCCATTCTCCATTGCTGGGCCCAGGGCCCACGAGGGAGAGCTGGGCTGCCCCCTCACTGGTCCTGGGTGCAGCCGCCTGTGCCCTGTCCATGTGTTGCTTAGAACCCGCTTCTCCGGGTGCCAGGCACTCGGCTGCACAAAATAGCAGGCGCCTTCTCCTGCCCTGAGCCCGCCTTCCTCCCAGCCGAGCCGCAGTCATCCCTCGGAGCCAGCCTGCTGATGCCAGGGGCTGGGTTGCTCTCTAGGGCGAATGGAGGGTGAAGCTTTGGGGTCTGGGTCTGGGGGACGGGCTGGGCCAGGACCTCATCCTGGACCTGGAGAAGGGCCCACGCCCCTGCCCCTGCCCCCTCAGAGGGCATCCGGTGCCCCTGGCTCAGACAGGTATCTCCCGGCTGCCTCCCAGCACCGGGTTTCTGGTCTCTGCTTGAATACCCCTTGTGGCCGGGGGCTCCCTCCCATTCCGCAGGATGCTGGAAGCTGCCCCTTCGTTCTTGAGTAGTTTTTATCCTTATGAGCGCTTCCGAATGCCGAGTTCCTGGATTGCGCCCCATTCCTGACCCCACCCCCAAATCCCATCAGCTCTCTCCAGCCTCGGGACACCCTGGAGACTTGTGTGCAGACACTGACGGTCCCCTGTCCTCTCTCCTCCCAGCTGGTGGCGCCCGCTTCCCAGCCGCTCCCTGTCGGACCCAGGACCAGGTTGCTCTCCTCTGCGCCGTGGCTTTGAATGGCAGAGGCTCGGACGCAGGTAAGTCCTGGGACACACCGCAGCCCCGGGGTCTGTGAGACAAGCTCCCTGGCCTCCTCCCCAGCCCCCGTTCTGGGGAGGAAACCCCCCTCAAAGGCCAAAGGGCGCTTAAAGGAGCCAGGAATCCTAGCTCAGTTCAACCGGCCACAGGCGCACCTCCGGCTGCCGGGCCGGGTTTTTTCACCTGAGGATGAGGAATAGCTGATCTATCCCGTGAGGCTGCCACACCTTCTTACGTGGAGCCCGCGGCTGCCCTGTCTGGACACCCCTGACCCTGACCCCATGCTGCCTGTTCGACTTACTGTTTATTCTCATAGTAGAGCTTGCCGAGGGCCCAGGCGATGATGAGGGGGCAGGGGACGCCTGGAAGAAAGACAGACATGCCCACAGTAGTGGACAGACAGGGGGACAGGGGACCCTCTTACAGAACACAGGGCATAGGGACCATAAGGAGCCCGAGACCATGTTTCCAACCACCCACTGCAGACCCCCGTGACCAAGGGCCTGTCCCTAGACCCCGGCCCCTGCCCCTCCAGCACCCTCAGCCGTCCCCTCGGGGCAGGCCAGAGAGAGCAGGGGCTGGGTGTTCTGACAGAGACGTGCCGCTGGTGGCTTCTCGTCCAGAGCCAGAGCCCAAGGCCCTGGACTCCCACTCTGGGCGGGAAGCAGGGCCCTGGCAGGAGGCACCTTGGAGGGACTATCTGCTTTCTCCTGGCCAGCCTGGGGGGTCTGGCTGCACCGGGGACTGTCCTGGGGACGGTGGGCAGGGCTGCGGGTCTGTGCTTGGACCCACAATGAAGAGAAGTGACCTTGGCAGTTGCACCCCCTCCCCGCCTGGCCTGCCACCCCCCCGCCCCCCGGACGCTCACACCACCCGATGAAGAGGAAGAGCCACTTGCGCAGGCGCTCGGTGGAGTAGGTCATGACGATGGCCGTGTGCAGGTAGCAGCCCTCCACGAACATCCAGAAGAAGTTGGTCACCACGAAGTAGTTGAAGACGGTGGTGATGCAGCGGCACCAGACCTGCGGGGGGTGGGGGGGGAAGGGGGAGAGACAGGCGGCGGTCAGGGCTGTGGGCTAGGGCGCCGGCGGAGGGCCTGTCATTTCAGTGGTTCACGGACATGGTATGGAACGCCCTCAGATCCGCTGCTGGTGGGTGAGCCCCCCTCCTTGCTCGCTCACTGTTTCAGTGGGAGTGTCTGACCTCCTCCAAGGGTTCTAGCTCCCCGTTTCAGCCAGGAACGAGGGGCTGGCTCCAAGCGGCCTGCAGGCAGAGGCTGGACGGCACCACCGTCGTGTTGCTATTTTGGGGGGTCACCTTTAACCCATAAGTCACCCTGGTTTCCACGTAGGGATGGGAGGTGAGCTTTCATGTAGGAAAGTGATTTCAGGCAGAGTGATTCGATGAAAAGAAAACTGTGACATAGCTAACAGTGCGGGGCCCATGGGGGTGGGCGGGGCCATGGAGGGGCATCGCCAGCCTCCGGGTTTGGGAGAATGAGTGTTGGCTGCTGCTTTTTGGTGTCCCCTCCTTCCCCCAGCAGCAGGGATGCCCCGACCCCTGGGCCCAGCCCCAACCGGTTGTCCAGTAACCTCGTTGCTTTCATGCACTTCGTGGTCGATGAGCTGCAGCAGGAACCACGTGACATTCCGCAGGATAAAGGTGCCGATCAGGTTCCAGTGGATCACGTTCCGAAGACAGCGAATGCTCCTGCAGGAGGCCCAGGCCAGGGGTCAGCCAGGGTCAGGGGTCAGCGAGGGCTGAGCCTCAGGAGGCCAGGTAGTGGCAGCCAAAGTCCCGCTGTGGTGGCCACGGTCAGGCCTCTCACCGCCAGCCTCCCCATGGCACCCCTGTGCCTGCCAGGCACGCCTCCTCCCCCATGCCCTCTGCCCTCCGCCCTCTGTCCTCCGTCTGCTGGCTCCAGGGCCGCTGGGGCAGAGGTGAATGCCTGGGACAGGGGATGGGGTGTTGTGGGAGGAGGCCAGGGAGAAATCGGGTGAGGGGTGACTCACCGCAGGGCCAGGAAAAGCAGGAAAGCGGCCATGAGGGCCGCCATGGAAACGCAGTGGCCCAGGTAGTTGACCATGTGGGCGATATGGAAGTGCAGCTCGTACTGCCTCTGCTGGACAGACAGACAGACAGGCATACGGGCAGACGGAGGCCTGGGGCCTACGGAGGGCGGTGCTGAGCACTCCATGGGCTGGCGATCCTAGACAGAGGCCGTGACAGGACTCCTTCCTGCCACAAGGCGCTCCCCCAGCCCCATTGGGTTTGCCACCCTCAGAGGGGCCCTGATGGTGGTGAGAACAGAGGCCGAAGCAAGCCTCTCTCCTTGAGGACCAGCCCACCTGCCACTCCTGTGGCCCTCTTTGCAGTGGCCCTTTGGCTCACATGTTGAAGAGTCACCTCCTCAGGGTGGACAAATGGTCTTCTCCCAGCCCCCTGAGGCCTGTGCTGGGTGAACGAGGAGGGGCCTGGAGGCGGGACGTATCCCTTTGGGTCCCAACTGAAGCGCAGCTTTAAAGAGAGGTGGCTGGCCCCGCAGGCAGCAGGGAACTCCGTCCGGGCAAGAGGGGTTAGTGGGGTCTGAGCGGGACCCAGCCTCCTGCGGGCCTGCCCTTCTGGGGGCTGCACTCATGTCCATGGGGAGTCAGAGTTAGAGTGCCACTGGGGAAACTGAGGCCCAGACGAGGAAGGAAGCCACACAGCCTGCGAGATGTTGGGGCACTGGCCACCCTTCTCTACCTCACCATAGTGTCACTCAACACAGGGTGGGACGTGGGGCAGGGGTCAGAGGTGCAGAATGCAGCGGTTGGGAGACAGGCCTGGGTCTGCCACCCTGGGGGTCCTGTGTGCTCACCCCGAGCCTCTCAGGGCCAGGACAGGCGGGGCCACTCACCTTGTCCTCCAGAATGGGCACACACTGCGAGTAGTTGAGCCGCGAGGCCCAGGTGCCGTTCTCCAAGCACTCTCGGTAGGCGTTTCCTAGAAAAGACGCCGATCGCCACGAGGCGGGTCACTCCCCTCTCCTCAAGGACTCCCCCTGGCTCCCCCAGGACAAGGCCCATACGTCTCAGCTTCCCTCGGGCAGGAGACACAACACACACCTACAAGTTCATCCGAAAATCACGTGTGTGAAAACTGCACACAAGATTTAACCACGCGCGGCTGCTAAGAGGCACGAATAACGAACCCATTTCCGTACAGTCTAAGACTGATTCGAACACTCCCTTTAATTTTGTCTGAAACAGAACCCAACTGTTAGCCCCGCGTTGTGGGTAAAGAGATTCACTGCTTTCCGCCGAATGATTTCCAATCTTATCTCAGCCATGTTATGCTTACATGGACCATACTTTCCTTTCCAGAATCAGGGCTTTCATTGTAATAGCAACTGCCACGGACACAGCAGGTGTCTGCCACGCACCACATCCTCTCTGCTTTCCACTCAATCTCCACAGCAACCCCGTGAAAGAGGTACTAACACGAACCCATTTCACGGAGGGGAAACTGAGGCACAAAGAGATCGGCCTGCCGGCCAAAGATACAAGAAGGAGAAGTGGATTCAGACCCAGGAGGCCAGGCTTCAGGCTTGATGTCCATAACCTCTAGGCTACCGAGTACATAGGTGTGGGGGGCGTTTGGGGAAACAGGACCGTTCTGTGGCCCTTGAGCCCCGGCTGCCTGGCTGGCCCCCATGGGACGTCTCTCAATGTCTGAGCCTCTGTTCAAGTTGGAATGGGACGCGTGAAAAGCCATTTCAGAACCTCAATGTCTGACGTACCAAGGTGCAGGTTTTATCCTGGGGAGACGTACGAAAGTCAAAGAACGTTTGTGTTTATCTTTCTTCCATTCTAGCTTGACGTCAGGGTCTCCCTCCTAAGCCACCTCCTCCAGGCAGCCCACCCTTGAACCCGGAGCAATCCCTCCCGCCGGAGAATTCCCAAAGCCCTTCCCTGGCTTCTGCTCTGCATTGCACGATTAGTGTGACTCTCACCTCCCCACTTGGTTATACATTCGAAGTGCTCCATTGTTGGGGTGATTTGTACCAGGCTTCTGCTCTCTGGCTACTGAACGGTTGTCTGCAGACTTTTCTTTTGGCTTCTGTTAGACTAGAGGCCTGGTGCACGAATTCGTGCATGGGTGGGTCTAGCTGGCCCACTCCAAGGTGGTGTGGGAGGCTGGCTGGCCAGCCCCAGCCCCTGGTTGAACTCCCAGTTGAGGGGACAATTTGCATATCAGCCTTTTATTATATAGGCTATACAACATAAAGCTAATGAAGATAAACAGCACACAGAACACAAGGGCAGAGCTGGGGGGCGGGGAGAGACTTAGATCGTTTTCGGAAGTGGTGAGTTCTGAGATAATTAAGTTACATAAAAAACCAGTTTCATCAAACTGACAGTGAGTAAAAAGCAGTGGAATTATTAAGGAGCACTTGCTGAGGAGCAGAAGCAATGGTGGAGAGTCTATTAGCTTAATTGTTTTTTAATTCAGTGCTCTGAGCGCAGAGATTTTTCAAATTCAGCGTGGTTACTGGCCTCTTCCTGCCCCAGGGCACTGCCAGCATGAGGCTGCCTCTGGCAGGACCCTGGCCCTGGGGTATTCCCCAGCCAATGCTGGTCTGACACCAATTCCAGCCCCAACGTGAGGACACCATGGCACCCAATTCCTCCCTTAGGGTTTCTCCCTCTGCAGGGGACCTTGGCTAAGTCCCTTTCCTCTTGGCCTCAGTTTCCCCTCTCAGAAACAGTAATGTAAATTTCTGTTTTACTACAGAAAGGTTGTGTGTCAAGAGAATCTGATGCATAGGGACAGTGAAGTCGCTGAACTAAAGGACAGAGTGCAAGGTGAAGCCGAAAAAACCTTTGTCAAGGTATCTTAGGAGGGCAAGTCCTTTTGTAAAATAAACACCTGTGGGAGGTGTTTATTTTATGTAGAATCAGAGACAGACCCTGATTCTAGCTGTGGTTCAAAGAGAAAAGTTTATCTTCTGGGAATGTATTCGTAGATGTTACCTGGCTTTCTTGACGTTCATGGCTAAGCCCTTTCCTCCAGGCAGGCCTCCTTGATTGCTCCCACCTCGCAGCTCTTTCTCAAGATTCCCCATACCCAGTTCCAACAATCTGAGCCTCCCACTTCTGGCCCTAGCTCATGACTTGGCCTGAATTGATCAGTGTGATTAGCTTAATTGTTTTTTTAATTCAGGGATGTGGGCAGGCCCCAGAGTACTCATTTCCATAGTTTGGTATCTCAGCTGGTACTGACCACAGAAAGGCTTATGGATGGCAGAGGATAGAGATGCTGCAAACCTGAGACCTCTCTGGTCCCTCATGTCAATGCCACTGGGGTACCGAGTTCTGTGAATTCTTTTATTTTTTGGAATCCTCCCCCCTTCTGTCCATCCCACCACTCTCGCTCTAGCATCTTACCTGGACTGGCACCACAGCTTCCTGTCTTCCATCCCTGCTTTTCCTCTCACCCCTTGACTTTCTCTGTCCTTTTCTCCAGCTGTTGGAGTGATCGTGTTGTTTTATGCGTAAAAGCCACAGGCAGCTTTTTATTGCTCTTGAGGATAAAGCCCATCATTCTCAGTGTGATGTCCAAGGTCCTGGACACTCGTGCCCCCTTAACTTTCCAGGCCCATCCCCAGCAATCTCCCTGGCAGCTGGCATGGGCACTGGCAGGCAGGGCCCACATGGTCTCTCTGCTGAACCAGTCCCCGAAACGCCCTCCTCGCGCTTACCCACTGCCCACTGGCAAACTCCTATCTTCTACACCCCTGCCCAAACGCCATCTCAGGGAGGCTCCTTTAACAGCCGAGGTATTCATTCTCTCTCCTCTCTTTTCACACCTCCCCGATGCCTCCCAGTCCTTGGAGCACAGGCTTTCACACTCTATCGTCCTTGAACCACAGCAGCACATCCATTTCCTATCACAATCCAGTACAGACACACACACACACACACACACACACACACACACACACACACTCACACCGCATTACTGACTTCAGCTCCACAAAGTGACATTTATCTTAACTATAGCCATGTTTCCCTTTATATTCTACCCCAATGAATTCTGTTTATGGTCATGATCAAACATTGGTCATGACCCCACTGAACTGACTTCACAACCCGCTGCTGTGCTACAACCTGTTGTGTGACGAACAGGCATCTATTTTTGAGCATTTGCAGTGATTCACTGCACATCATCTCACTGGACTCGATTCTACTCTTTGCTACTGAAGTTGAGCTCCCCAGGGACAGGTCAGTGGGCACAGGCAGACTGCCCTGGAGTCATCGGATTCCCCTCAGCAGACGGTCGAACTGACTCAGGGCAGCCGAAACCTTGGGAAGCAGTGTGTGGGATGTGGGAGGCGATAGCAGGAGGGGGTTTCCCTCAGAAGCCCAGGCATGCCCGGGAATGAGGTTCTGTCTACAGACAGTGGGCACCGGGAGACTGGCAGGCAGATGTCCCCAGCTCTTCAGGGGAGCTGGCTAATGAGGATGCTGATTCCTTAGGCACAGCCTGGGCCAGGAGAGTGACAGACAAGGGGAGCGTCTCCTCTGGGAGCCACAGGAAGATGGGCACGGAAAGTCCTAGAACAGGTGGCCAGGCCAGGGTCTCAGGGATGGATGTGGTGAGGTGGATGTCTGTTACCACAGCAACACAGGTGCCCCTGCCAAAGATCGATGCTGGTGGTGTGCAATGTGGTCCGCCAGGGGCATTAGGGTCTGAATGATGTGGGCAGGGTGTCCTCCTCCAGGGCTCGGTGGCCTGGGAAGCCTGGACCCCCTCCCCAGCAACGTGCTGGGACCCTGCACCAGAGTGGCCCTGGCCGGTGGAAAAGGCTCTCTTCCTTTCAGATGCTGACACTGTAATAGGAGTGCCTGGTTCAGGCAGTCACCTGAGTGGTCCAGGCGCCCGGCTGGGGAAAGATGGGGGCCTATACGGTAGCTGTAGCTTTGTCTCTGGCTGGCTAAGTCCCTTCCTTCTTGGCCTAAGTTTCCCTCTCAGAAATAGGAAGGCAAATTTCTTCTCAAGAACAACATTAGCATCACAGGTGGGTCAGGTATTGGCTGTGGGGGCCTTCTCCAGATGCTATGAGCTGGTAGTTACCACGAGTCACTGTGACAATCCCAAACATCTCTACATCACCTCCAAGGGTCTACTAGGTTGGCCCTGCTATCTCTGTTATTCTAACCGGCAAGGTACAGGAGACAGGCCATAGAAGACAGGGACAATTTTCGAGGTAGTTATGGGGGACGGAGTGTAAGAGACAGGTTGTACGTGGGGAGTGAGTGGGACTGTCATAGAGGGTCAGTAATGTGGTCATTGGATCATTGACCATAAGGAGGAAGGTGCTGGCAGATGCTACCAGGAAGGCAAGAAGGACCAGAAGCAACACTCATTGAAGGGATGAGGTCTCTGGGCAAGGCAGGACTGTTCAGCACCACGGACAGCGGAGCACACCCATTCCCCACCATCTATGCAGGTGCCCCTCCTACCTTGGAGAGATCCTAGAACCCTGTGCTCTCACCCTGCCTTCAGGCCATGGCCCCGTGACCTGCCCGAGAAGGCTACACTAATTCATGTCCCTCTTGAAGACCAAGCTTCTGCCCTGGATCCTCCAGATGCTCCCAGGACTGCTCCAGCCCTCCTGCGGATTCAGTTGCTACCTCTCCGAGTGCATGCTGGTCGGGATTTCCCAGCTAGCCTAAAGAGGCAGGGTCTAAGTCACCCTCTCCTCCAATCCCTTCCGAAGGGCTACATGGAGCCGAGCACACAGGGCCTCAGGACGGACCGAGGTGATGCTGTTGCCTAGGTGACTGGGTAGCCCTGACTGAGGATGGAGGCCAAGGAGACAGTCTGCCACCCAAGCCTCACCGAGCTGCATGGCAAATGCAAAAGCTGTGCTCACACACACAGGGAGCACGTAGGGTCTCATACGCATGTCATGGATAGGTTGAGCCTTGTTTCCAGAACTGCTGACACTGTAAGAGTCCAACCCCACCCAGAGGAGGGGTGTCCATCTACAATAGCAAACTTGTGGCCAGGATCCCCCAGATTCAGGGCAAGAGATCCCTGACTGTCCCCAGAAAAGCACGTTGGAAACAGAGCGAGCAGGAGTCTCCTTGGGAATTAAGAGGGGGAGGTAACTTGTCCCTTACTGGTCTAAAGGGGCCCCAAGAGGGAAAGTGACATGTCCAGGGTCACCAGCAATGCACAGGCAGAGCTAGATCTCTCTCCCCTCAGACACACTTTCCCTGGAGCTGGCGTTTCTGGAAGCAAGAGGCTCTCTCTTGCTACACCAGGTCCCAGAAGGTGCAGTCACCTGTGCCCTCTGCCATGCCTATCTGGGACTCGCCTTGAAGCACCACCTCATGCACCAGGCCTGTCTTTGAGAATCGGACATCCCATTGCATCAAGGCCCAACCCCACCATCTTCATGAAGCCTTCCAGGAATGCTCTAGTGCCCACCAAGCCCCCTTCCCAGTCCCTGACTGTGGATTTGTGTGAGTCTGGTCTTTAAGCTGCTGCCTGGGCCGCCTGAGGCTGACCTCAGCCTTTCCCGTCATCTCTGTCCCCTCAGAGCCGAAGAGGAGATTCCTGCACAGCAGGCTGTCCCAACGCTAAGACCGACCCCTCTGGCTGGATGGAGACCATTCAGCTGGTGTGTTTCCGTGTGAACACTATCCATGCTTCAGCATGTGTCTAGAAGGGGATTCTGGGAAGTGGGGACCCATCCTCTCCATGGGGTTGGGTTAGGTGGAGTGTCCCTTTATCCCCTGTTCTGGGAGATGCCTCCATACAGATGGGCCAGCCATTCCCAACAAGGCCTGAGGTCCCCGAGGCTGAGCTGAGCTGGGCTGGGCAATTCCTCAGGAGGAAAGTGGACCTTGTCCAGGAGGAGGCAGCCGCTCTCCTGTAGCTGTGTGGACCACAGGACACGTGGGAGGAGGGGCTGAGCAGGGCACTCACTCCAGGCTGGTTGGGGAGAACGGGGGACAGCCCAAGCCGGGGTAAGAACCAGAGCAGAGCTTCCCCAGCCCCCGGACCACAGGCTACGGGTTGAGATGCTTTATCACCAACCCCCCTAGTCTCCTGGCCCAGGCTGACTCAGGGACCCCGAGTTCCACAGCCACACCCCATACAGCTCGTAGAACCCTAAAAGCATAGTGTTATAATCTCAGGACGAGGAGCATGGATGTCATTCCTGCTGCTTGCACACCTCCCGGGGTGGGGACTGCACTTCCAGCAGGAGGTCTGTTTAACCCGGAGGGAAAGCACGTTCTCAGAGGATGCAGGCTCCTCCTGAGCAGCCTCCCTGTCTCCACCACCCCTTCCGTTAGGGCTCCTCTGCTGCTGGCTCCTCAGCCCAGGAGAGCCCTCCACCAGAGCAGGTGCCCACTGGAGTGTGCTTGGCCTCAGAGGCAGGCACTGCTGTCTTGCCCTCTCACCGCCTCTCTCAGCAACGGCCTCGGGCTCCAAGTGCTCAGACGTGTGTGTGTGTGTGTGTGTGTGTGTGTGTGTGTGTATACACACATGAGTGCATGAAAAGGATGAGTGAGTAGTGCCACCTTTCAGACCGACACTCAGAGAGAGGTTGCTACCAAGTTCCCAGCACGGGCTTCAGACACCCTTCTCCCTCCCCGAGGCCCTCTGCTGGAGAGGCCAGTGGCCTTCAGGGGGACCCCTGATTGCTGCCCTGGCTCCTGCCTGACTCCCACCAGACCCTGCACGGGGCATAGACTCAGGCAGCCCCCACTCCCAGGGCTGGTGCTGAACAATCCCACCCGGATGCCAGGAGGAAGGTGGGCACAGGCCATCCCCCTGGGCGGGGGGTGGTGGCCCTGATACCTGGGGGCTAGAGGAAAGCCGCCCAGGGCCTCTGACTCAGCCAGAGGGTCAGTCTGGAGACACCGGGTGGGAAGAGGCAGTACCCCACACCCTGCCCAGAAGCTTCTGTGCCCGCGTGCTTTCCCCACACAGGCGCCAGGTTCGGCTGCTCCTGCCCTCCCCTCGCTGGGCGTGAGAGGGAGCCCCACTCACCCCGGGGGTTGGAGACTCAGCGCAGTGCCCTCACGCCCGACCCCCCCCCCCCCCCCCCACACACACACCCCCGGCGACGTTGGCTAAACAGAGAGACGCTCTCATGGGGAGCCTCACGCCCAGTGCAGATAACCTGGAAGAGGGGTTCACCTTCGTCTAAAGGGGTCCCCTTTTCTGGGTTGGGAGTCCTGGGCAAATCAGTGCCTCGCTGAGCTCTGACCACAGGGGGGCACCGAGCGCCCCCAATATTATAGGGTCCTTATCGCCAGCGAGCTGACGGTGCCTGGCCCTCAGCATGTCTCCGATGCTGGGCTGGGGCCCCTCCACTCCCGAAGCTGCGCCCCTGGCAGGCCGGCAGACCCGCAGCAGAGGAGCAGAGGGGCAGAGGGGCAGAGGGGCAGAGGGGCAGAGGGGCAGAGGAGCACGGGGACACGGGGGCACAGGGGACACGGGGGCACAGGGGCAGAGGGACACGGGGGCACAGGGGCACGGCGCAGGGCCGGGCACTCACGCGTGGTGTTGTACTTGACGCCGTTGAAGTCCTCGGGGCACGGCCGCTCCACCAGGGCTCCGGCCACGCTGCGGGGCCAGCACGTCCCGATCTGGTCCAAGGTGGCGTTGCAGTAGGAGAGGGCACCTGGCGGCGGGAGAGCGGAGGGGCTCAGGAGGGCGGTCGGGGCGCCGCGGGAGGCAGGGCGGGCTCCGGGCGCTCGGAGCGCCGGCCCGAACGCACCCGGCTGCACCCGGCGCGCAGGGAAGGAGCCCGTGCGCCCGGCCGGCTCGCCTCCGCCTACCCTCGGGGTCCGGCGCCGGCGCCCAGCCGTCCCAGAACGGCTCCCCGGCGGGCACCAGGCTGCAGTTGGCGTCCAGCGGGCTGGGGAGCAGCGCCGCGTCCATCGCGCCCCCGGCCCGCCGCGCAGAGGCGCGTGTGAGCGCGGGGTGAGTGCGCGCTCCGTGCGCTGCGGGGCCCCGGCCCGAGGGAGCGCACGGAGGACCGGGTTTGGTCCTGCCGCCCAGCCGACCTGCGGGCGCTGCGCCCGGAGCCCGGAGCCGCCGGTGGGACCTTCGCCGGGAGGAGCCGGCAGCGCTCAGAGCCGGGCCCACCGGCTCCCGCGTCCAATGGCGCGTCAGGGGGCGGGGCCGGGCGGGGCCTCCAGCCCGGTACCCCCCCCCCCCCCCCCCCCCCCCCCGGAGTCCGCAGCATGTGGTCCAGGGGAGGGCGCTGGGGATGGAGAGTGTGGGCGGGCCGGGTGGCTGAATGCCCCGTCCGTCCGTCCGTCCGTCCGTCCGTCTGTCCAAGGATGGCAGCCGCCGGGGTGCAGCCTGCCTAGAGAATTTCCACCTCCCTGAGCGGGTAATGGGGATGGGGAGGGCTGGGAATGGAATGGGGGAGGGTGGGCGCCAGAGTCCACGTGCAGATCTGAGTTCCAGAAAGCTCCCCTGGCCTCTGGGAAGGAAGTGGACTGGAGGGGCTTCAAAGGAAGCGGGGAGGCCACGGAAAAGTCCAGTGAGAACGAGGTGCCTGAATGGGGGGCTGGCGTGGCCAGGGATGTCCCAGGAGAACCTGCCCTGTGAGGAGGGCCGGCAGAGAGGAGACGCTGGCCAGGTCTGGGGAGAAACTGTCTGAAATTGAGTGGAGGATTTCAAACCCCAGGGTCTGCCCCTCTGGGCTCCCGAGAGAAGAGTCTCTTCCTCCTGCTGGGGCATGCCGGGGCCACCTGAGGGTGGTGTGTGTGTGTGTGTGTGTGTGTGTGTGTGTGTGGAGAGCAGGCCCCACAGCCAGTGTGGAGCAGCTAAAACCCCGTTTGTGGCATTTGCTCTGGCCCCATCAGGACTACCTGCTCTGTGAATTTGTGCTGGCTCCATTCTGGGCACCCAGGTTGAGCCCTCTGCTCAGGTCTGCTAAGCGGGAGGGTGTGTGTGTGAGGGGGGAGGGGGAATCTGGGCTCAGGGGACAGTGTCTGGGGCGTGGTACACCCCACCTCAGCTGGGTTCTGGTCCTGCCTGTCTCTACTCTTCCTGCATGTTATCCCAGGTCTCACCCTCTCTTCTGGGGCTGTTTCCACACCAGGGAAATGTTCTCTGAGGCCCCTCCCAGGCCTAAGGTTCTCCGGTTCTGAGTTTTGAGGTGCAAAGAACGAGGAAGAGGTAGGGTGTGAGTGTGTGAGTGTTTCCATCTTCAGAGGGCAGGGAGAGCTGGGACCCAGGCTGAGCTGGGGCCGTGGCCCCAGGGGGTACTGGTCCTGCCCCCTCGCCAGCCTCCACCGGGAACAAAGCTGCCAGGAAGGCTGAGCCCACCCCTGCCAGCCTGTGCCTGAGCAGGGAGGGGAGGAGGCCGCTGGCTGCCTTTGTGTGGGCATCTCACCAGCCTCCCTGGGAATGCCACTGCCCCTGCCCAGGCAGAGCCTGAGTGCCAGCTGCAGAGGTGAAGGTCCGCAGGTGTCTGTCATAGCCAGCACACAGGAGCGGGCTGGAGAAGCTGAGTCCCAGGGCCAGTGTCACGGGGCAGGAGCGGGGCAGCTCCTGGGTTCTCCTGAGCCCCCATGCCCTCAGCAGCCACCCCATTCCACCGCTCTTCACTCCAGCTTGCCTAGCTGATGTCCGCTCATCCTTCCAACCATCAGCTTAGCTCCCCCCTCCTTTGTCTTGTCTGGGCTGGGTGGCCTTCCTCAGTGCCCACATCTACTAGGAGCTGGTCTGTGCCACAGTGAGGTTGTTGGCTTTTCTGCTGTTTCCTCTCCCAGCCTGGGCCTCCCCGAGGGCAGAGCTGGTCCCCCTCACCAACTAGCCTAGCGGCCACCCGAACGCAGCAGGCCTATGCTCAGAGCCATCGCTGACAGAAGGGCCGCCTGGGCAGTGGCCTGGTCTCCTGGCCAAGGCTCTCTTCCCATCCGACTAGCCCCAGTGTGTGTGTGTGTGTGTGAGTGTGTGTGTGTGTGTGTGTGTGTGTGTGTGTGAGAGAGAGAGAGAGAGAGAGAGAGAGAGAGAGAGAGAGTGTGAGAGTGTGTGAGTGTATGTTGGATTGAGGAGTTATTTCAAGGGATCCCTGAATCCCCTGGACACATGTATTACCTCTGGACAGAGTCAATGATATGCCTTACAACATACACCTCTGTGATGAATGAAACAAACACTCCGTGCACAGCCTGAGGCCCCTCGTCCTTATGTGTGTTCCCCCTTCACTTGGACCTCAGGGGCTTACGGTGTAATTGACCTTAGCCTTTGGCTCATGACCCCTTGTCGCCAGGAGCCCACGCATGCCCTCACTTTATTTTTGTCTTTCCTTTAGTGGAAGTTTGTGTGCAGCAATAAGTATTGAAACTAGATCACTGCCAATTATGTGCCTGTTTATCTATCTATGCACTCTCAATATTGCCTTGATCATGCTGCACTTAGCTTTTTCAGTCTGATGACGTGTGTGCGTGTGTCTGAACAATAGATGGTTTGGTTTCACCTGTTCTTGAACTTTATGCATGGCCTCAATCAGCGAGCCTCCAAGAGGAGAGTACTGCCCTGTTTGAATTGTTCCTGAAGTTCAAGGGCATCCTAACGGCACGGATGCTCCTCTCAGGAGCACAGCTAATGAAGGCTAATGTGTCCCCACTGGGCTGCTAGGCAGCGTGGCATGCCAGGAGAATGTACAGCAACAGGGGGAGCGTTCCCTCTGAGCTACGAGAGGTGAAAGCAGGTTACAGAGCGGGGGACACAGGGTCAGCCCAGTGTTATCAAAACAAAAGCAAAACGGAGAAAACATGAGGTTCTAGAGATTGATAAACTGCGGGGGCTCATAAATATTATGAATATTCCTGGGGTGAGGGACAAGGAGCATTTACTGTCTTCTTCCTAAATTCTCCCCCCCCCCCCCCCCCGCAAATTTGTGAGGTATATGTGTGTGTATTATGTGTCCGGTTTAAAAACAGATAAATGATGTTACAAGTGAAGCAGGAGAGGCCTTGTTTTTGGAAAAGCTGGGACCCTCCTCACCAGGAGAGGACAGGGAACCATTTTTCAGGGCCATAAGGAAGGCAGGGTCTGTGTTGGAGGGGAGTGGGGAGCAGGGAGAAGACAGTGGGTCCACGAATGAACCAGCGTCCCCTCTAGAGCAGAGAGCTCTGTAGAGGTTAAGGTGGCCCTCCTGATGTGTGTGTGTGTGTGTGTGTGTGTGTGTGTGTGTGTGTTTGGGGGTGTGTGTGGCTCTATTTCCTGTCCGATGTGGCTCTGCTGGGTGTGTGCACGATCTCTCATTCAACCTGCTCAGGGAGCCTCTGCGTGACCCGGTTGTAACAGACGAGGAAACGGAGGCGCAGAAGGTGTTTGGGGTTGAATCGTGTCCCTCCAAGTCCACACATTGAAGCCCGAACCCCCAAAGCCTCAGAAGGCGGGCGGCCTTGTTTGGAGACAGGCCATTCAGTCACTAGGATGGTCCCTAACCCAAAACGACTGTCCTTTTAAGGAGAGGCGATTAGGACACAGACCCCCAGAGGGAAGGGCAAGGGAAGGCGCAGGGAGAAGGCGGCCTCCACAGGCCACGGAGAGAGGCCCAGAAGGAACCAACCCTGCCGCCGGTGTTTGATCTGGGAACCTCGGGCCTCCAGAATCCTGAGGAAGTGAATTTCTGTTGTCTAAGCCCTCGACCTGTGGTGCCTCATGGCAGCCCTGGAAGTGAGAGCAGGCGGCCGGGGCTTGTCCGCAGCCACACCGCTGTGGGTGGAGGAGCTGGCACCAGGCTTGGCTCTGTCGGACCCGAATGCCTGAGCTCTAGACCCTGCACTGTGAGGAGGGCAGGCGACCAGGCTGTCGTCCTCCATGCCCGACTCAGGCTGCATTAGGCGCTGGGTCTCCCTGCTGACCAGCACCCTTATCTCCAGGAGCCAAGAGCACTGCCAGCTTTCCTTCTCTCCCCTTCTCTCCCCCGGCTGCTTCGGTGGATGCCGATCTGAGAAGGCCGGGACCTGGTGGGGCCCTGGGGTCTCTCCCGAGCCCGTGGCTGACCCTGACTCTGGCTGCTGAAAACCCCGGAGGGGTCAGAGCTCAGGCATCCGCTGGTGCTTCGAAGTCCCTACAAGGAGGTGACACTGGAGTCACCGTGACCAGAGAATAGGTTTTACACCTTCTGCGGGCCTTGCAGAGGGGCAGGCCTTCCTCGGGCTCCTGAATGCAGCTCCTGCCGCTTCCTTGGGGCGCAGATGCTGGGAGCTGGGAGCTGAGGGCGACTCCAGCAAAGCCCTCCTTACCAGGAAAGAGACTGAGCCCCGAGTAGGAAGGGCCAGTCTAAAAGCATCAGAACTGGGCCTGGCAGCTGGGGGCTGCCCTGTCCAGCACCCACCCAGCGTGGGCTGGCCCGGGAGAGCCTCCTCCTCCCACAAGCCCAGACCCACCCTCATCCTGGGGTCTGCGGTGCGGTGCCCACAGGGGGGCATGCATACCTGAGAGGTTGGTGAGCATGGTAGCAGTGTGGCAATACTGCTCCAGCAGTGCCCATGGGCGCTGGTCTCCGGGCGCCTGGCGTGGCACAGCTGCCTAGGAAACAGGAGGGACCAGGGTCAGAGGTCAGGCCCTCGCTTGTCTGTCCCCTGCCCTGTTCAGTCATTCATCCCTTACCTCCGTGGTGCGGAGCGGGAAACTGAGGTGGGAAATGCACAAGGCCAACCAGCAGAATAGCAGCCTGGCCGGGCCTGGAACCCTGTCCTCAGGAGTGGCTGGTGCAGTGACCTCTGAGACAGGAACCTTCTCTGTCCATCCCTCAGCCCCAGAGGTTTCCTCCTCAGGGTGGGACGCACCCCTGTGATGGGGCCTTGGTCCTTCTGCCAGAGAGCCAGGTGGAGGCCCGCTAGCAGTTCATTCACCCAGCAGATACTAGTGTAGGATGCCTACTGTGTGTCAGGCCCTGGCTGAGGGACCAAGTGGGTGTACTTGGATAGTCTCAGGCCAGAAAGGGATCCCCTAAATTTAGAAGGTGCAGAAGGGAGTGGGGGAGCGGGAGAGTAGGTGATTTCACACGGTCACACCAGTAAACAGGCAGTTACAAAATGTGTTAGGTTTAACACATGGGAGAGACAGCTAACCAAGGGAGACTTCCTAGAAGAGGTGGCATTTTGGAGACAACCAGAGGATGAGTAAGGGGAAAGGAAGGACCGCTGTGTGAATCTGAGCACTCACCCGAGAACAGATGAGGTTGTTGAAATAATGGCAGCCCTATCCCAAAGATAAAAACCACCCAGGATCCCATCTCCTTGAAAAAATCCTGAGAGTGCATGCTGGCAGGGATAAAGTAAGTGTGTTACCTCTGCTTCAAGGGACCATCTTCTGGTGGGAAGGATGGATGGGTGACCCGCTTGTTACAGCATCTACAATTTGCTAAGGAGGCATAGGGTTGTGTCATGGAGGTGTTCATGTTGATGTGGGCTTTGAAGGTTGAATAGGAGTTTGCCCAACTGATAAGGGTAGTGCCAGGAAGGGCATCCTGGGTAGAGAGCACAGCATGTGCAAAGGCTGGAAAATCCATGGCCTGAGACTGACCGAGAGCAATGCGCCCTCTAACACGAATCCTGGTCCCCCATTCCTCCCAAGACCACCACTTTCCCTGCTCTGCCGTCAGCACCCCTCCCCACCCTGACATTCCTGATTCTAGGATTCAGAAGCCACGGCCCCGCCCGCCAGTGGACAGCCCTGCCCCTGCCCCTGCCTGTCAGGTGTTTGCCCCCCGACAGCTGGGTCAGTGTTCACCCCGGGATGTCCCCAGGGCCAGACCCAGTAGCCCTCAAACATCAGTCTGTTTCCTGTGCTCGGGCTGGAAGCCGCAGGCTCGGCCTCCCAGTCTGGCCTGGGGCTCCTAACTAATGGCCCCACCCAGTCGGATGGAGAGCGCTGTCCCCTGTCCTCCTCCGGGGGTCCTCTGCACTGACCGGCTCTTGGCTGTCCCAGGGGCAGAGAGCTGCTTCCACCCTCAGCCCTGCTCCCAGCTCAGAGCTGCTTCCACCCTCAGCCCTGCTCCCAGCTCAGAGCCTGGCGCATAGCGGTGCTCAGTAAATGTTGGTTGGCCAGCCGGATGGACGGTGTCAGCCAGGCAAGCTGCGTCCTCACCCCCAGTTCTGGGAGCTCCGTTCTGGGCTCTTCCTGCTGGTCAGGTCTTCTTCTCTCTGAATCCTCACTCAGAGGCCGGCGGGTCCTGGTCCCTGGGCCTGGAACTGGAAGCCCTCACCTTAGAGGAGGGCAAGGGAGAGGCCCTGGCAGGGGGAGGACACAGCGAGCCAGAGCCAGGACACCAGCTGTTCTTCCTC
This sequence comes from Pipistrellus kuhlii, assembly GCF_014108245.1. NCBI lineage: Eukaryota > Metazoa > Chordata > Mammalia > Chiroptera > Vespertilionidae > Pipistrellus > Pipistrellus kuhlii. The sequence continues at coordinate 8,391,428 of NW_023425525.1, forward strand.
CGCCCTGGGCCCTGTCCAGGCAGAACCTGTGCCCCAGGGGCCAGGCAGGCCACGAAGGTGCCACCGCCCTGGAGCCAGGGGGTCTGGCCGAGCCTTGTGCTCCCCCTGGCCCGGTGACAAAGCGTCGTCTAAATTTAGCCCCTGGTCTAAGCCCGGGAGATTTACGGGACCACAGGTCCTGCAGCCAGGCTGCCAGTAACCAGCGGGCCCTCCCGCCGCTGCCTCCTTCCCTGACCAAGGTCAGCGCGGACTCCTCTCGGAGGGAGAGGTTCCTCCTCACGGTTCCCTGCACTCACTGCTTTCCCTGAGCCTGGGCTAGAGACAGAGGAGGGGAAGTTCAGGCTCTGCTCCTCTCCTAGGGGGAGAGGGGCCAAATAGAGGGAGGAGGAGATGGAGAGGGGAGAATGGGAAGAGCGGAGGGCAGAGAAGGGAGAAATAGAGGGAGGGAGAGAAGGTGGGCCCAGAACAGGCAAGAGGCGCAGTAGGCAGCATTGAGCTGAGGCTGGGGCTGCCTGGGACAGAGGGTGAGGGATGGGAAGTCCAGTGAAGAAGGCGGCTCATTTCCAGAGCCACTGGGCAGGCTTTCTGGAGGGGGAAACCTTAGATATTTGGTTCTAATCATCAGGTGCCGAACCTCACGGGTGGAACCCAAAAGCCCTCCCACCCCCAGCCTGTCCCTGAAGGTCCCTTTCCCCACGATGCCCACGCTCCGGTCCTGGTTCAGTCTCCAGCGGGCCTGCAGAGTCCAGGCCTCCCTCCTGTGTGTTCTCTGATCTCCGAAAGCCTGCAGCCCCCTCTCTCCTGGGCCCGTCGCCCCTGACCTGTGCCAAGCCCTGGGACTGCACACACGTGTCTAGGGTGCGGGGAGAGGACAGGGGAAGGAGGGAGGAAATACCTGGACCCCAAACAGGGAGGGGACCTGGTCAGCAGGAGGCCCTATCACAGGACTCCAGGTCTGGAATTACCTCCTTGCTTATCAACTCATCGATGCCCAGTTTGCTCCAAAGTCACCCTCTCCTGAATGGTTTTGTCATCGGAATGCCCCCACAGTGACTCGGCATTGAAATGAAGCCGCAGGAAAAGGAAGGTCTTGTTCAGTGAAGGGAATCTGGAGCGGGGCGATCTGGTTTGAGTCCTGGCCCTGCCCCTTGCCTGTCCAGTGACCCTGGGCTCAGGACCTGGCCTCAGCTTCCTCATCTGTAAAATGGGGATGATGGTCTGCCTCCGGGGGCTGCTGTGAGGTTTGCAGTAGATACTGTATGTCGGTGCAGCTAACGGTGCCGAGCACACGGTGAGCCCCGTGTGGCTGCTAAACAGAACGCACACAGTCGGCTTATTGAATCATCTAGCCTTTCCTCTGAGGGCTTTGAAATGACATCTTTAAAAAAACCCAAAATTTTGAATAAAGCGATGGCATTAGATGAACCAGCAGAGGACTCCTAAGCACAATTCAAAGGAGGTAAAGTAGAAAATGACAGCTAAGAGGATACAGAATAGTCCCCTAGCTCTGCAAATCTGAGACTTACGAGGAAAACAAAATTAAGTAAGCAGGGCCCTCAGACAAATTGCTTTTTAAGAAATACTTAAACGTCAACAAAACAGCAAAAAACAGGGAGGAAAAATGAGCTGGTCGGGTTAGAAAACGCTCAGAAAGTAGCTGAGTGTGTGGGAAACCATTGGATGAATTGGCTTCTGGCAACGCGGCCCTTGAGGTTCCGGCCCTGCAGACCCGGGAGGGAGTGTGTGCAGGGCCCTGGCCTGGCCCGGAGAGGGAGGTGCGGAGGAGGGAGGGTCCAGCTTCTCTTGGCTGAGCCTTGATGGCTCCCACAGGAGCGCTGTCCTGAGAGCCTGGGAAGGGGCAGCATCTTGTGTCAAAGGTCAGAGGGGCTGGTAGACTCCAGAGGCAAGGAGCTGGAAAGGGTGGGATCCAGGCCGTAGGAATGCAGCAGCCACGCTCATTGGCCTCCCTGCACCTCCGTTCCCGGCTGGAAAGAGCGTCCCTCCTTCCCCGTTTTGGTAAAGCCCAGGGCCCAGGGCCAGGTGCCCAGGAGCCCAGCACTGGCTCTCGGAGCAGCTTCCAGAGGCCTCACTCAGATGTCTCCCCTCCCTTCTCCCCCCCCCCCCCCCCCCCCCGGGGGCCAGGGCCAGGCTGGGCTCCTCCGGGCTCCTGCCTGTGGCTGGGCCAGGGCCCTCCCCACTCAACCACCGCTGGTCCAGCTCCCTGCCCCTGAGGGAGAAACCAGAGCTCGCCAGGACCCCCACTCTCCACAGCCCCCCGCAACCCCTGCAGCCTCACACCCACCGCCTCTTCTCGGGGCTCCATGGACTTCCCCGCTGCTGCCTGCTTTCCTCCAGGATCACCCCGTGGCCACCCCACCCTCCTGCCCACTTCCCACTGCGCCTCCCACTGCACCTCCCCAATGGGGAGGCTCTCATTCCCCAATGCACTTTTTTTGTCATTCAAATGGCCAGAGTTTGTGATACACACTTTCCTTCCCACCAGGGTCTCCTTCCAGCTCTCACCCCACGCCAGGGCCTGCTTCATCTGAGTGAGTGCGGGAGGGGAGCGGGCCCCTCCTGCAGCCTCCCACCCACCGCCGCTCCTGCTCTCATTTCTCAGGGAGCAGGAAGCTCTGAGGGCCCCGAAATGAAGCCATCAGCACAGGGCCAGAGGGAGGAGGCCAAGCTTTGAGGCCGGGAGACCAAGGTGTAGTTCTTCTGCAGCTGGTTACATCCGGAGTAACTGGCCCTGCGACCTTCAGCATGGTGCCCGCCTTCTCCCCCTGAGCGACCCCCTCTCCGGGGGGCAGGGCCTCAGCATGGTGCCCACCTTCTCCCCCTGAGCGACCCCCTCTCCGGGGGGCAGGGCCTCAGCATGGTGCCCGCCTTCTCCCCCTGAGCAGACCCCTCCCCCGGAAGGCAGGGCCTCAGCATGGTGCCCACCTTCTCCCCCTGAGCGACCCCCTCCCCCGGAGGGCAGGCCCGTGCCTGTGCGCTTGATCTCTAGCTCGGATACAAAACCGCAGCTGCTTATGGGGTGTGTGCTCGGTGCCCGCAAGCGCTCAGCGCTTTACTTGTAGCATCTCGGTGGCTCCCACAGGCAGCCCTGGTCATCAACACTGGCCTCATCCTCGTGTTACCTCGGAGGAAACTGAGGCTTAGAAAACCCCGGTCACCTGCCCAAGGTCACAAACTAAGCAGCAGAGAGGGGATTTGAATCAGTCTGCGGGCAAAGTGCTTTGCCAGTGGCTGGACACTCACCACCCCGCTGATATGCCCGTGGAATGATGGCTCCTCTGTGTCCATACGGGCACAAAGAGGCCCAGGGAATGTCCCCAGGCGGGCGGGTCTGTGGGGGGCCAGGCTGGGACCAGCCTCCTGCCTCCCAGCTGGCTCAGTCCCCTGCAGAGGGTGGCCTCCTGGCTCCCCGTGGCCCTCTGAGCCCTGGAAGTGGGGCGGCTCTTCATGAAAAGGGTGGCCTCGGACAGGTGGCCCTCCCTCCCTGAGCCTCAGTTTCCCTATTTGTGAAGTGAGGGGAGGGTTAGAGAGTGGCCCCTCCTGCCACAATCACGGGCAGCTGCAAAACACGCCCTGCCCGCCTCCAGGACTTCTTAGCTGCTTTCCATCCTAAGCCCCTCTGCCTGCGACCCTGCCTCCCCAGAGGGCACCCACAGGGGGGGGGGGATGGCCTGGAGGAGGGGCCCATGGGGACACCAGGGGGTCAGCCAGGCTGCCCCATAGCTGCTGTCAGTCTCATCTCTGCTCCACTGGCCCCCTCACACAGGCAGATCAGCATCCCATCACCCACTCAGGGACCCTCAACCCCAATGTGCCACCAAGTCCCCAGCCTCCTTCACCGGCCCAGGAACTGAGATCCCGCCCCCACCCCACCCTCCAATCAGGATAGCACGGAGCTCCAGCTCCCGGAGCCCCACCCTGAGACGAGAGACGCGACCCCTGCTCCCCCACTTACTTTGAGCAGCGGCGGGAGGAGGCAGAGCAAGCAGAGAGGGTGTGCGATGTGGAGGAGGCCCCAGGGCCCCTGGGGACCCCCCATGCCTGGTGATTAGGGGCAGGAGCGCACCTCCCAGCTCGGGTGTCCCGCCCCACCTGCCTTTTCTCCAGAGGGAGTGGGACCGCCTTCCCCACGCAGGAGGAGGCCTAGGTGAGCCCTGGGCTCTGGGGAATTCCCTCCTCCCCCGCCCCCCAGCGCTGACACGGCCCCACAGCCCGCCCCTCCAGGTTATTTATAGCGGGCGCTGGGCAGCAGCCTCTCCCCTGGCAGCCAGGGGCCAGACTGCCCGGAGCTGCAGGGAAGGGGTTAATGCCTCTGCCTGGGCTGTAGCCACCAGCCCCCACCCTCCAACCTCCTCCACGCCCTGGGATTGAGAAGAGGAGGGGGCCTGGCGGTGGCTTCCCAGCCTGGGCTCATATGCCAATGGCCAGGAAGCCTTGTCAGAGCCAGTGGCTGTGGGACACGGGGAAGCTGAATGCGGATTCGGATGAAGGAACCGCACTGAATCAATGACCACATCCCGATCTGGGCCGTGCACTGTGGGTCCGTAAGAGAATGTTCTTAGGAAACGTGCCCAGGGCTAAATGTGTACTCAGGGACACCGGTGTCTAACTGACTTTTAAATGGCTCAGAAATACAGACACACATACACACACACACACATACACACACACACGCACGCACACACATACACGCACACACACATGCATGCGCACACATGCACACGCACACACAGAACAGTGAAGCCATGGGTCACCAGGCAGGGCTGAGCAGCTGGTTTCCAGGCTCTGGAGGTAAGGCCTGTGTGGGAGCCGGAGCAGCAGCCTGGGGACCTGTTCCAGCAGGTGGGCTGGTGCGAGGTTTAAAAGCTTAGCGTTCCCAGGCTCGGAGCTAAAGCATCTGAGGAATGTGATTAGTGGCCCCGAGCTTTCCCAGGAGGTGCACAAGGTGGGCCCAGCCCCGGAGGCCTCGGCCAGTTTAAGAAACTCGGACACTGTGTTCACGCTGGTATCCCTGGCCTCCGGTCCCCCTCCTCTCCGCCCCTTCCTTCAGGCAGCCTTCCCTGATTGTTCCCACATCTCCCTCCCCTGAAATCTCACAGTTCTGGCTCTCAGCCCTGGCTTTAGGAAGATCGTCTCTAACCAGCTTGGGCAGTGCCTTTCTCTCCCCCTTCTCTTTCACCTCCCCCCCCACCCCCCCGGCCAGGGGAGACCGGGGCCAGGGGAGACGAGGGCCAGGGGAGATGGCTGCAGGGGGTGAGGGGGCGGGAGAGAAAGCGCCAGGGGGCCTCCAGGCTCTGGGGAAGCCCACGTGCCTCTGCCCCCAGTCGGACGTGTGTCTCTACCGCTTACTCCCCTAGGAATTCTGATCACGTGAGAAGGGATCAGGAGTTGGACAGAGTGGAGTTCAGAGTAAGAAGTGACCAGGGACATGGAAAGTGACCAAGGACCTGTCCCCATGTCTGGGAACCCAGGGCGATGGAGGAGAGCCCAGGCCTTCTGTGCATCTAATGGCCGGGCAGCCGGGCCGTTGTAGGTAAAAAGGAAAGAGTAGCTTTGGAGGACTGACCCCCACCCCCTAAAACTTTGACACCGCAGTGCTCTGTGGGGTTCACAGGGACACTTGGGTTCCATGTGTCTCTGAGCAAGAGACGGGTGGGGCTGGTTGTTTCTGGAAGGCTTGCCCGGACAGCAAGGTGGTCATGGGTTGGAGACACAAGTCTGGAGTTGAGGAGAGAGCAGAGAGGGCCGGTACAGCAGCCCAGGCAAGAGCTGGGGGGTACATCTGCCCAGAGTGGGGTCTGCCTGTCCCGCAGGGCCACCACGCTGACACCCGCCTCTCATCTGAGGTTGCTTGGGGTCCCCCCCTCCCCCCGCCCCCCAAGCTTATGGCCAGGTGACCCCTTGTCCCCAGGTGTGTGAGGCCATCTCCTTATTTCAGCTGCGGTCGCACCGATGTAGCCTGGGACCACAGCATATGCCTCGGCGGTGCCATTTCAGACGGCGGTTTTAGAGCATGGCCGGAAGGACAGCCATCGCTCTTGCTCACTGTTTATTTTTATGTGTGCGGTGGCTTCTGTGGGCTCTTGCTTTGATCTCCCGCTCTTGTTTTCTCCTGCAAAATCCAGATTGCCTCTTGTCACTCATCTCGGAGGAAAACCACGTCATCGTGTTTCATTAGGCGGGATTAGTCAGCTCTGGCAGAGGTCTTACCTGCTTGGGAAGCTCGTGCTGGGGAGCAGCTGTGGGACTTGTCTTCTCTGGGTCAGCGCGGGCTCCAAGGGGCTGGCTCCGGGCTTTCCTGTCTGTGGTTTCCCAGCTGGCCTCCTGTCCCCGGTGCAGCCACCGTGGCTGGGCTGGCAGGAGTCAGCCTCTGTGGGCCTCCCCCATGTTCCAGCGTTCATTCCCCGGGGCCCCTGTGATGCACGGCTCCCTCCCTTCACCTTTCCCCCAGTTCCCGTCGTGGCTGTAAAGCGAGGTCGCAGCACCTCCCCTGGAGGAACAGCATAAGGATCCAGTGGGAACAGGTGTCGCCAGGCACTTCCCAGAAATGTGGTTTTGTGTCTTCGAGTTCAAAGTCACCAAACATTGAGGACCCACTATGTGCAAGCCCCCACACAAGGCATGGCATGGGTGCCTAGAGCGGAGTACGTTCTTCTTCTTCTTCTTCTTCTTTTTTTTTTTTAATATATTTTATTGATTGTTCACAGAGAGGAAGAGAGAGGAATAGTGTTAGAAACATCCTTGAGAGAGGGTCATCGATCAGCTGCCTCTTGCACACCCCCTACTGGGGATGTGCCCGCAACCAAGGTACATGCCCCTGACCGGAATCGAACCCGGGACCCTTCAGTCCACAGGCCGGCCCTCTATCCACTGAGCCAAACCGGCTTCGGCCAGAGTAGGTTCTTAACACATTTGTGGAGTGACTAAGCCGATGGGGACGGCTGTAGGCACCGTCTCAGGGGAAGGCTCGGGGTGGCAGGGGAAGAGGGGTTTGAGAAGCCCCGGAGCACAGGGCTTCCACCCACACCTGCTTCTCCCGAACTGCAAGGGCACTGAGCTGGAGGGGGACAGTCCTGAGCATGGACTAAACATTCACGGATGGAGCAGTGAGGAAGGACAGGGTGCGGGGAGAGAAGACAGTGGCCGTTCCAGTGTCACCGGGGAGACAGATCAGGATGGGCCAGGGCTGTGAGGACCAGGGAGCCTGTGGGGGAGGGGGAGCAGAGCTGGGCTGGCTGAAGGGAATGTGTGGAGGGGTGAGTGAGAATGACATAGGCTGAGGCCGTGGTTGGCAAACCGCGGCTCTCGAGCCACATGCGGCTCATTGGCCCCTTGAGTGTGACTCTTCAACAAGGTACCACGGCCTGGGCGAGTCTATGTTGAAGAAGTGGCGTTAGAAGAAGTTTGAGCGTAAAATACTTGGCTCTCAAAAGAGATTTCAATCGTTGTGCTGTTGATATTTGGCTCTGTGGACGGATGAGTGTGCCGACCACGGACATAGGCTAAGTAAGGGACCAGCAGGGGGTGGAGTAGATCTTGGGAGAGCAGGGCGGTGAGGCTGAGCAGACGGCAGAGCCCTGGTCCGGAGGCCTGTGGTCTGGGTGAGGCAGCCATAGGAGGGACTAGCCCCGGGGAGGACACGGGACTTTGGCGTGGAGGACGGCTTGGCTGGGGCTTGCCCAGAGGCGGGAGACCAGGAGGAGGCTCTGCCAGTAACAGTGGCGGCGGCGGGCTGAGTTCCCGTCCGATGCTGCTCCCAGAGCACATGGAGCTGGAGGGCACTTCACGGCCACTCAATCCCCCTTCCCTTCACAGGTAAGAAGTCAAGTGTGGGAGGGCCAGCGCTCAGCACTGCGGCCTCTCTCCCTGCCCCACCTGCCTGCTGAGTGAGGTGAGCGGGGTGAGCAGGGTGAGCGAGTGGTGAGTACTGCGCACTCACCCGCTATCCTTCCCACAGCTGTCCTTTCCTCCTCTCCTCAGTCAGGCTGCCCCTCCGTGGGGTGGCGTGTGGGGCTCGAGGTGACAGGAGCCTGGGGAACAGGTGAATGAAAGGCGAGTGGCCTGTGGGGCTGGCAGGGCCCTGAGTTAGCTCTTCGTTGGGCAACGTTGGACCCAGTCGCTGGGCAGCTTGCTGAGCCTCTGGCTGAACTGGGAACATAAGCTACTGCGGGGCCATGGCCACTAGCACCAGCCTGGAAAGGCAGGGAGATGGCCTCTTATTAATGGAGCCCCCAGGGGCCACGGAGGACAAAGGAGAGAGCCAGGGGAAGCCAAAGCTGGACCCGCACACAGCTTGGGCTTCCCTCCTGGGGACCGGCAGCCTGGGACGCTGGTCTGGATCCTGCTCCCTGTCCCGGAGCCTGGACTGCATGCTTACCCGTGTCAGCCCTCAGAGAGAAGCGGCACCTCCGGGGCCTTCTGGTCTCCACGTGGGGATGGGGATGGTCTCGGTGCTGGGCTGCCCATGTGACCCTGGGGCCTGGCCTCCCAGCTGGGGCTCTGACCACCGCCCAGGCCTGCTGGTCAGCAGCAGCTCTGCTTTTCCCCCAGCCACTGCGGCTCCACGGAAGCTCCGGGGCCACAGCGTCCCCTCCTGGCTGACTGAGACCCTGCAGGCCTGGGCGTGCACCTCTCACCTCAAGCAGGGCCTCCAGGGGGCATTCTCGAGGCCAAGCTCCTTCTCTGAGAAAACCTCAGTCTTTGTTCTGAAGGCCTTCCACTGAGTGGAGGAGGACACTTACACTAGAGGGCCATCAGCTTTCCTCACAGCCTATGGTTTAAATGTTAACCACCTCTTTAAGAGTACCCTCTCAGGAACACCGTGAGTGTCTGACCGGACCACTGAGCCCCATCACCTGGCCAAGCTGACACACAGCACTAACCGTGACAGCCCCACACCCGTTCATCTCGTAGACGGGGTCCATGTGTCTGAACCCCGAGCTTGGGCTTGATTTGAATTTTTTTGGGAATCTCCTAGACCACGTGTAAACACCAATGGCACTAGTTGGCGGTCGGGGCGGTTACCCAAGTCTTTTTACTGGGTGTCGCTGAAGCTCAGGTGTCTGTCTGTCATGAGAGGACAGAAGTGCAGGGTTAGACACAGAGAGCTCTGGGATGCAGAACTAGTGGTGATGTCTGACTTTTTCCTCTGTGCTTCTCAGTAGTTTCCAACAGTGTCGGAGACTTTTACAAATACACGTATGTAATAGTAAGAAGAATTGTATTTAGAAATGCAGGGCTTGGCTCTGTTAGGGGGAGGTTGGGTGTGGCTGCTCTGGGCACCCGGGTGGGTGGGCTAGCTGGGCATGTGAGCACGGCTACCAGGGAGGAGACCACAAGGCTCCTGGCCCCGGCACTGGCCTGGCACACGTGTCTGATTTGTCTGGTATGTCTCTGCACAGCTCATGGTCTCGGTTCCAGCTGGAGACTCAGAGGCCGAAGCTGCAGGAAGAGCAAGGCCTTTGGGTTACTTCAGGGGCACCTGGCTCGCAGCACATTCCAGCCCCCCCCAGTCATGGAGGGCCAGGGTTGCTAGGGCACCTGCTTTCGGGTCAGATCGGGACAAAGTGCAGGAATCAGCCGGTCAGGCTCCCGGCTTGGGAGACAAGCGCCTGCAGGAGGCCGTGCTCTGTGGCCGGCTTTGCAGGGGGGCTGCTGCCAGCCGATCACAGAGCAGTTCCGCTCAGCTGCCTCGGCCCTGTGTGTCAGCTGGCGCTCCGTCCTTCCCCGGTCCCTCCTGTGGGCCCAGCCCTGTGTCTGCTCACCCCGAGGAGGACGGCAAGAGGTGGCCCAGGCTGGCCCAGGCTGGCCCAGGCTTCATTCAAAGTGAGGAAAAACCCAGGCTGGGTGTGACGAGGAGGCTGGTCAGCTGTGGGAGCTGGACCGTCTGCGAGGAAGAGATGGGCACCCTCGATGGAGACAATTGGGTGCTGGAGGGAAGGAGGGAGAGAGTCATTCTTGATGCCTTGGGTTAGGGAAGGCCACCACGCTGCTCTTAGAGGAGGCATGTGTATCGGGGACGTGAAAATCTCACACCCAACCCTGAGCCTCTGCACTTGCTCGCAGAGGGCTGTGTGATAACAGCAGCTCGTGTGTATACAGCCTCGGTCTCTGCTTGGCAGGTTCCTAATCCCTTTCGGGTACCGTATGGGTTTATATAATCCTCCCAAGCCTCACTGCTCTCTGTGTTTGCGGGAAGAAGAAACCAAAACTCAGAGAGATTAGGTTATGGGCCCAAGGTCACAGAGCCAATAGCTGGCGGGCCCAGGAGTGGAACCCGAGCAGTCTGAGTTGTAAGCACTGTGCTGGGGTGTCTGGCGGCAGAAGGAACTCGGAAGCTCTGCAGGTCCTTACACATACCCTCTTGTTTCCCAGGATTTGCTGTGAAATGAGACTATCAGCTCTCCCCCGCTGAACCCTCCATGGAATTTCAGAGCCCACCTGGGCCCCAACCATCACCTCTTCGGCCGTTCTCACCAGGAAGGAGGCTGTTGGTGAAGGGCGAGTTGGACTTTCACACAAAAGCTCTTTATTTCCCTTAAGAAAGGTAGTGCTCTCAAACGGAGCTCTGGAACCATTGATTCGGATAATAGGAGGTGTCTGTGCGGAGACACGCAGGGGCCACGCAGGCTGCTAATGCTCCCGTCGGCAGGTGTATAGAATATTGACAAAGGAAATGCAAATGTGCTGCATTTATTTGCGGGGCTGCTTGGAAAAGGGAGGCTAGGTTTTGAACAGAGCATACATATCATCACAGCTGATCCTCAAATACTGATTCTGTGCGGGTCCTCTATACCAGTGGTCGGCAAACCGCGGCTCTTGAGCCACATGCCTCAATCAGATTGAGACGTTTATAACAAAGGCCAGCTTAGGAGTACCCTAATTAAGTTAATAACAACGTACCTACCTATATCGTTTAAGTTTTAAAAATTTGGCTCTCCAAAGAGATTTCCATCATTGTCCTGTTGATATTTGGCTCTGTTGACTAATGAGTTTGCCGACCACGGCTCTGTACTATAGGGTGCACGTAGTAGGGGCGCAGATGGAAGCGGGGCCGCCTGTCAGCATTGCATCGGCTGCGTGCTAGCTGCGTGGCCCTGGCAGCGTGCCGGTGACTTCGGCTCCCTTTGCCAAGTGCTTTCTGGAAGGTTGTTTACACAAATACCATGCCGTACAGATGCCCTTTCGCCTCACAGTATGCTTTAGAGACCTTTCAATGCCAGCGTTGCTGTGCCATGTGCCACTTATGTATGTAGTCTGTGTATGTCATCTGTGCTGTGGCCTACACGTGGCATAACATAACACGGGTGGTGGTGGCCCACATGTCACCGGCTCTTGTTCATGGGGAAGTGCCCACTTCCATTTGCAGTTACTGACAAGGCCTCTGTGTGCGGCGTGGGCAAATATTCCCCCCCGGGAGCGGACTCAGCAGTGGGCTGGCTGAACTGGAGGAAACGAACCTTTTGTATTTTATTTTATTTATTTTAAATATTTTATTGATTTTTTTACAGAGAGGAAGAAAGAGGGACAGAGAGTCAGAAACACTGATGAAAGAGAAATATTGATCAGCTGCCTTTTGCACACCCCGTACTGGGGATGTGCCCACAACCAAGGTACATGCCCTTGACCGGAATCGAACCTGGAACCTTTTAGTCTGCAGGCTGACGCTTTATCCACTGAGCCAAGCCGGTTTCAGCTGACCTTTTGTATTTTAGTGAGACTGCTCACCCCCCTACAGGTCGCTGCCCTCCGGCCCTGGGACCCAGGAGGTCCTTCCTGGTGGATCGTCACTTGGCCAATCCGGTGAGTCACAGCCTGGCTTTCATTTGCACATCTCTGATTGCTCACGAGGCTGAGTGTATTGCCACAGGCACCACTGAAGGAGGAGAGCGATGGCTCCTGGGCCGGTCCAGGAGCGATGCCCACGGGACCTGCGTGGGTGGTGCAGGCTGAGGAGGGCGTCACCGAGCCAACCAGACACAGGCCCCAGCCCTGGGCCTCCTCAGCGCCTGGGTGTCCCTGTAACCGAGCGTCCCTCGCTCTCTCAACTGTCACTCTCTGAACTTGGGAGCTTGAATGGCGAGGATGATAGCCTGCTGGCTGCAATTTGTTTTAGTTGTCTATTTTTGCATAGCAAATTACCCCAAACGTAATGGTTAGGACAACGGCAGTCACTGATTCGCTCATGTTCTGTGGTTTGGGGAAGGCTCAATGGTGCAATCGCGTTAATTGTCTGATGAGGCTGGAGCATTCAAGAAGGCTTTTTCATTCACGGGCCTGAGCCTGGGCTGGGCTGGCTGAGCCAGCTGGGGCCTGTGTGTGTGTGTGTGTGTGTGTGTGTGAGAGAGAGAGAGAGAGAGAGAGAGACAGAGAGACAGAGAGAGAGAGAGAGAGACAGAGAGAGAGAGAGAGAGAGAGAGAGAGAGAGACAGAGAGATATCTCTCTGGGGTATGGCTCAGCCCTGCTTAGGGGCCCCTGTGGGCATGTGGCTGCCCACATAGGCAGAGTTGGGACCAGGAGCAACTAGGGGCTGCCTCTAGCCAAAGTAAGGGTCCCCGCTACTAGGAAAAGAATGGTGGGTTTGTAGAGAAGGAAGAGGTATTGCCCTGACCTCACGGCCCAACTCATTGCCCTGCTCTTCCCTTCAAAGGCCTGCTCACACTTGGGCTCCTTGGAGAAGCTCGACGAGACGGCCAGAAGGTAAGGGAGCATTGCACACACACACTGTCGTGGGCTGAATGCTCCCCCTGCCCCACCAATTAATATGTCCGGTCCTCGCCCCCATGTGCTGGGATTAGGAGATGGGCCTTTGGGAGGAGTACTTGGATGAGGCCATGAGGAGGAGTCCTGGTGGGATTTCGTCCTGTGTATCTACTCCTATCACCGCCAGCGCTGGGATGTTAGTGAGATGCACACAGACTCCACCAAGCGCCAGGGGAGCCCCGGGAAGGTCCTCCGTTTACTTCCGGTTGGCAATCTTCAGTGATTCCCCGAGCTTTTCCTGGGAAAGGCTTTTGTGGGCAGTGTGGAGCCCACACCATGGCCACTCAGCAAAAGTCCGCTGGGAAAGGCCACATGCTCTCCATGGAAGCTCCTCATCTCAAGGCTATTCCTCCGGGAGAAAGGGCCTGGCCAGGCAAGCCGTGGCAGATGCCTTGGCCACGTCACTCGGACACTCCACTCCCCGGCAAGGCCCAGGATCGTCGGTGGCTCCCAACTGCCCGGAGACTAAGTCCAAACTCCTCCTCTGCTCCTGCAGGGGATCAGCCTGCAGGGGGGTCAGCCTGCAGGGGGGTCAGCCGCAGAGGGGTCAGCCGCAGGGGGGTCAGCCTGCAGGGGGGTCAGCCTGCAGTGGGTCAGTCTGCAGGGGAGTCAGCCGCAGGGGGGTCAGCCTGCAGGGGCGCAGCCTGCAGGGGGGTCAGCCTGCGCAAAAGCGTGGCCGTATGGCCCGGCGTGGCTGACTGCGCTTACCAAGTGAGGACGGGGAGCAAATCTTCCCAAGTCATCTGGGACTTCCTGTATCTCCTGCCCTGACCACAAAACTCCAGGAGCCCCCCCGTGCGAGGAGAATGAAAATGCCCCCTTGGAGGGGGCAGTGCCCAGCTGAGGTGAGGACCACCTGTGGGGAGTGTAACCGGCGGGCCCAGGCCGGGTGGGGCTGGGTGCATGGAGGAGCAGGGGGAGCAGGAACAGAGGGGCGAGAAGGATCCGAGCAGGACTGTGAGCCAGGGAAGGGGCTGTGCCTGGGTCCCGTGTCCTGCCCATGGGGTCCTCCCACTCCCGGAACAGAGCCTCACTGTCCCAATTAGGCCCCAATTACTTGATTATCTGTCTAGACTTGGACAAACGCAGGTGACCAGGAGTCAGCAATAACGGCCTATCCCCTGGTACTTTAATGTCTAGACAGCTGAGCCAAACCGGAAAACATGAACACACAAGACAGAATGAGTGTGCACTCACACAGGGTTTATTTACCTATTCCTAGTGGGTCCTGGGCTCTGGCAAAGCCACCCAGCCATGCACACTGAAGGACAGACAATGAAAACAGAGACAGGCAGGCAGCCGCAGCTGGTTCAGGCTCACACAGCAGAGCAATCAGGGGCTTGTCTCCCGGAGCGTCGTGGTGTCCTCATCACTGTGGGTCAGACGGTGTGCCTTATGCTAGGAGCAGGGCGTTTACACGTTAAGGGCTCAGAGCTTATACATAAAAATAGTGGGGTGCTCATCAATTTTGGAAGTTACAGAGTATTGGGGGTTTCCATACAGCAAGCATTTCACACAGTAATTATTTCATACATTAGAGGGCTTACATTATTATAACACACAGCCTATCGGCTTCCCCAGGGCTGGGCACCAGGCCTTTCCTCTCCTCTCCACCCCTTCCCCGCCTTCAACCCCCCACCCCCACCCCACTGCTGACCCTGGGTGTCAGAGAGGGCTCTGTGTGTAGGACATGCATGGCAAGCGGGCTGAGCCCCGAGCCTTTGCCAGGATGATACAGGTGCCCGGGCTCTCAGCATGGTGAGATGACACCCCCCCCCTTGCCCCCCCCCCCCCCCCCCCCCCCCCGCTTGAAGAGCCTACAGATGGGCAGGGCATGTCCTCATGACAGGGAGGACTTGCCCTTCTAGGCCCTAAGAGTCCCCTCCCTGCCCCCTCCTCCCACCCCTGGTTCCTTCATGTATGAGGTGTCCTGGTCTGGGGTAGCCAGCCCCTGGGCCAGAGCCACTGCCACTGACTGGCCTGGGGCAGAGGCCACTGGGTCCTGTCAGCCGTGGGGCCTGGAGCCCCGCCTCTCCCACGCCCTCCTGGAGTCAAGACTCCTGTCTCTGCTCGCGGGACGGCCTGGCCCTTCCCCCGGAGAGACAGGCTGCAGGGGCCACCCATTTGGCCTTCCCCAGGGCTGGGCTTGTCCCCTGGCGCCTGGTTCTGCAGAAGCAGGGCTGGGCTGGCACTGTTGGCTTGTTCAGGTTGCCTAATGCAGTTCCCCCTTGACTTTACAGAGCCTTGTGTTTGCTTTTCGAAGTCCTGTCACATCAACCCATTCAATGCAGCACCTCTCCCCGGACCTGGGTCAGCCAAAGCTTTCTCGTCCCCAGATGTAAATGGTGTGTGTGTGAGGGGGGAGGAGTGGGGGAGCTCAGAGGCCACTCAGACCCGCCAGTGGGCAGCCCCCTTAGACAGCCCCCACCCCAACAGAAAGATGAATGGGGGCCTCATGACCCCCATGGTCCCCCAATCCCCTCACCTGTGTGGACAGTCAGAGGGAGACAGCCAGCCAGGCATGTGCCTGGAGTAGCTGGCAGCTTAGCCAGCCTGTGAGTTGGAGTCATGCAAATTGCTGAATTTGGTTTTAATTTATTTGCAGATGAACATCCCTCCCCAGAGGAGGGAGGAGGGGGAGTGCAGTCTCGTTTTAATTATTTGGGGCATCATTGACAGAGCCCTGTGAGCTGTGCGCAGGCCTGGGGACGACTGATCTCCAGTGAGCCCCCTTCCTTCTCGACTGCTCTTCACAATTACATCACAAGACGTGGTCCAGGGCCCATGAACCCCGCCTCCCACCTCCTGCCTCCCGCCCCTGCGTTAGGGCCCCTCCCCTTGTCTTTGCAACCCTCTGCCTCAGGCCTTGTGAACAGAGCTTTGGTGAGCGCCTCTGTGCCCCATCCTCAGGTGGAGGTGGCCAATGCAGAGGCGTGAGGACCCCCAGGAGCCTCTTCGCCCTCACCCCTCACGGGGCCTTGAGGTCAGTCCAATCCTGTCAACCTTCCCTCCGGTACCTGCAATGGCTCCCACCTCACGCAGAGAAAGAGCCCGGCCTCACAGCAGTCCATAAGGTTCTCTGTGCACGTGGATATGCGTGCACATGTGTACACACCATTCTACATGAAGAACACACTCACCACTCACACACATGCCTGCAGGCACACATAGACCCTTGCATGAACAACACACATATCCAGCCACCCACATCCTGCATGCACACACGCACAGATGCCATGTGAATAGCTAGCACTCTCTCTCTCTCTCTCTCTCTCTCTCACACACACACACACACACACACACACGCACGCACGCACGCGCGCGCGCGCGCGCGCGCGCGCGCGTGCGCGCGCACGCACACTCCCGGGAACTTGCCAGGCACTCTCCCAGCTCAGCGCCTTCCCTCTGGCTGTGCCCTCTGCTCAATACCTGCTTGGCTCCCTCTCTTACCTCTTGTCTTAACTGGCCCCTCATAGAGGCCCTTCCCACTGGCGTGCCCCTCCCAGCAGCTGCCCCTCCAGCAGACATTGCCTTGCAGAAGGAGGGCTAGCTGCCCTGGACCATTTCTCTGCCTCTCCCTTTCCACTGCTGGGGCAGCCCGCAGCCCCTGACGGACAGATGGACAGATAGGGGCACAGGCGTCGAGGGTGGCTGACACCTTTCTGCCATCCGCGCCCCAGAGCTCCCTGGGGACCGGCCTGCAGCCAGGATCCCGCTGACGCCACATCCATTCCGCCTGCACTGCCTGCCTGCCTTCAGTTCACCACGGGCACATACCCTGAGCCAGCTCTGCTCCAGGCTGGTGGCAGGCTCACGCTATTTAGAACAGTGAACCCCACTGCTCGCCTGCATCCTTTCCATTTCCCGCTGGACTTCCTGCTTTATTATTCCTAACTTATCTTCTTCTAATTTACCATTTTACTCTTTTTGTTCCTCCCAACTTAGAAGGTAAAGCCCTGCTTAAGAGAAAGGGTTTTATCTGTTTTGTTCTCTCTGTTCACTGCCTACACAAAGTAGGTGCTCAATGAACAGTGATGGATTGATCACCCACAATTTATAGACCCAGCATCTGAACATTCAGTGTTGCCTGTTGGACCCAGGATTCAAACCCAGGTCTGTCTGTCTGTTGACGGAGTTATGCAGATCCCAAAGCCGCCTTTCTGGCTCCTCCACTCTGGGGTAGGAGCACCCGCTTGGTAGGTGTGACGGCACTGCCAGCGTGGAACCCCACACTCTCCTGTACTGACTGTGTGGTCCTAGGCCTCAGCTTCCACAGCCACGCAATGGAGAGACTTCGAATCACTCAGCGATCATTGACGAGCACCTGGCATGTGCCAGGCACTGTGCCAGGTCTTGCCACCGAGGAGCATGTGGCCTAGTGGGAAAGACATTTCCAAATAATTAAATAATTACTCGAGTATTAGATACAGCTTCTCACAGCCTTGTCTGGCTTAGGGGCGATGTGAGCTCACCTCCGCACAGGGACCCCAGTGTGAGTTAAAGCGCCTTCTTCCTTATAAACCTGCCCCCTGCAACAGCTTCTCTGATGGTGAAGCTTGGCACAACCTCAGCGCCAAAAGGTGGCCAGAGACTGGAGATCTCTTTCCTCTGGAGGCCTCAGGCCCTCGCTCCACCTCTGCCCGCAGCTTTCTGCCCTGCACTGCCCTCTAGTGACCTCAAGGAGACATGCCACCTCACATAGTCCCATCTCTGCAGCCAGGACCCGGAGACCCAGCTGATGTGGTTGGAGTTGGACTTGCCTGACCTCTGACATAAGACGCAGGGACCCCCAAGAGCACAGGGAAAGCAGTTAGGAATTGAGCAGAAGGCTAGCAAATGGAGGCTGCCCTTTCCCCTGGGCACATAACTCTCCGCTTCGGTATGTGTTTTACTGTGTATTAGAGATTTAACAAGCACATCCAGCATGTGATTTTGTGAATATTACTGCCTGGAAGCACTTTCCTTTGAAAATAAACTTAAAAATATGTATGTTGGTTGAAAAATTCATAAGTGACAGTATATGTGTTATGGGTTGAATTGTGTCCCTCCAAATCCACACATTGAAGCCCTCAGCTGCTACCTCAGAGAGCGGCTGTGTATGGAGATAGAACCTTCAATGTGGCCTACAAGTTAAAATGAGACCTTTAGGACGGGTCCGAATCCAATATGTCTGGTGTCCTTTAAACATTCCCCTCCCCCATTTTTATTGATTTTGGAGAGAGGAAGGGAGAGGGAGAGAAAGACAGAAACATCAATGATGAGAGAGAATCATTAATTGGCTACCTCCTGCATGGCTCCTACAGGGGATGGAGCCCACAACTTGGGCCTGTGCCCTGACCAGAAATCGAACCGTGACCTCCTGGTTCAAAGGTTGATGCTCACTCACTGAGCCACACTGGCCAGGCTGGTGACTTGTAAGAAAAAGAGATTAGGACACAGACAAGTACAGAGGGAAGACCATGTGAGGACATAGGAAGATGACCGCATGCTACAAGCCAAGGGGAGAGGCCTCAGGAGATCCCAAACTTGCTGACACTTTGATTTAGGACCCTTGCCCTCTGGAATTGTGAGCAAGTACCTTTCTGTTGCCTGAGCGCCCCCTTCTGCTGTACTCACTCATCCGCTAGGCGATGGGCAGATGGGGTACCCCAAGTCACTGAGTTGGAGGGAGTCGGTACTGGGCAAAGGCGTGGGTTTGGCCAGAATCCAGCTTTGCCAGTTCCTAGCTGTGAGACCTACAGCAAAATCAAAAGCTTTTCGAATCTCAGTGTCTCATTTTGAAGGGAACCCGTAGCAAGCACCTGCCTGGAAGTTGTAGGATTAAAAATGCAATACTAATGTATGCCAAATGCTTGGCGCTCAATAACCAACGGCCTCCTTAGGGGGAAAGCAGTTCCCCAGTGGAGGAGGGACTTGACCTTTCATGTCAGTGCTGAGCAGACGGAGCCCTGGGCTTCTGGGCCCCTCGCAGTCCAGGCCAGGAAGGTCGGTGGGCCTCTGGTGACCCCAGGAGCCAGCGGAGGTGCTGCCGGGGACCTCCAGGGGCCAAGTGGCTGGCTGCGGGTTTACTCCCCCAGGACCAAGGAGGCAGACATCCCCCCCACGTCTCGTCTTGGGAAACACAGACTCAGACCGGAGCGGTGACCTGTTCCAGGCCACCCAGACGGACAGGGCAGGGAGCCCAGCCCGCAGTGGGTGGCCGGCCCGGGCGGCACCGGTGCCTCCCGCTCGCAGGGGCGGGGTTTGAAGGACGCCCCGCCCCCGCCGGCTCCAGGAAGGGGCGGGGCTTCCCGGCGCTGTGGACTCGTCGCCACGGCAACGCGGCCTTCCTGGCCAACAGCCCGGGGCCTGGGGCTGCGCGGCGGGCCTCGTGGGCAGAGCCGGGCATGGACAGCCTCTTCGTGGAGGAGGTGGCCGCCTCCCTGGTCCGAGAGTTCCTCAGCAGGAAGGTACGTGGCGTCGCCCGCGCAGATCGCTGTAATTTGGGGCTCCCAGGGGTCCCCCCCGGAAACCCGTGCACCCTCGGGGAGGGAGACCTCTCCCTGCTGCTGACTGCCTCAGAGATGCCGGGCGAAGCGCCACCTTCCTGGCCGGAACGGGGCTCTGCACGTCCCAGGACCCCTTTTGGTCACCTCCCGCTGGAACGGCCTGGCCGGGCCCCTCCGGGCTGAGGGGGCCCCGGGGCGATGGCCCAGCGCCGGCCTCCAGGGCGGACCCAGCCCGAGGCCTCTTTCCCGCCTGGAAAAACTGCGCCCCCAAAAGGGAGCCCCAGGAGCTCACAAAGTTCCCCACAGTCCGTCCCTCCCGTCACGTGCGTCCCCAGCTAAGTCCTTGCAGTGGGTTTGGTTTTGGGTTCTGCCCCGGGAGGTTTGAGAGGGCTGGGAGGATGGGAGGACCTTCCCTCTCCCCTGCCCTGGCAGTGGAGTGAGGCGGGAGAGAGGTGGCTGGGGTTCTGGGGGAGGAGAGCGCAGGGAGGGCACCCACTACTCCTTCTACACACAGTGCCCGAAGGCTGGCCACCTGCCCGGGGTTTTGAGTCCCAGTGGTGACCTGTTAGGCGGGCAGATGGACCCTTGTGTGGGATTAAACACACACACACACACACACACACACACACACGGATTAAAACACACACACACACTGGGATTAAAACACACACACACACACACTGGGATTAACACACACACACACGGATTAAAACACACACACACACACACACACACACTGGGATTAAAACACACACACGGATTAAAACACACACACACACACACACACACTGGGATTAAAACACACACACACTGGGATTAAAACACACACACACACACACACTGGGATTAAAACACACACACACACACATTGCCCTAGGGGCAGTATCAGTGAAGAAGTTCTTTTGGCATACGTCTGAGATTTTGCTACCTGTGGATGCTTCTATCGATAGTATTTTTATGGTTTCCCGTCTGATGTTTAAGTTCTGTATCCATTTTGAGTTTATTTTTGTGAATGGTGTAAGTTGGTGATCTAGTTTCATTCTTTTGCATGTGTCTGTCCAAATTTCCCAACACATTTATATTTCCATTGTATATTCGTGCCTCCTTTGTCAAATATTAATTGAGCATATTGATTTGGGTTGATATCTGGGTTCTCAATTCTATTCCATTGATCTATATGTCTGTTCTTGTGCCAGTACCAGGCTGTTTTGAGAACAGTGGCTTTGTAATATAGTTTGAAGTCTGGTATTGAGATCCCTCCTACTTTACTCTTCTTTCTCAGGATTGCTGTGGCTATTCGGGGTCTTTTATTGTTCCAAATGAACTTTTGGAGAGTTCTTTCTAGGTCAGTGAAATATGCCGTTGGTATTTTAATGGGGAGTGCATTGAACCTATAGATTGCTTTAGGAAGTATGGACATTTTGATGATGTTGATTCTACCAATCCATGAACATGGTATGTTCTTCCATCTCCTTACATCTTCCTCTATCTCTTTTTTCAGTGTCGTGTAGTTTTCCGCAAATAGGTCCTTTACTTCCTTAGTTAAATTTATTCCTAGGTATCTTAATTTTTTTGGTGCGATGGTAAATGGAATTGCTTTTTTAGCCTCTGTTTCTGTAGTTTCACTGTTGGTGTATAGAAATGCCATGGATTTCTTGGCATTAATTTTGTATCCTGCTACATTGCCAAATTCATTTATTAAGTCAATTAGTTTTTTAATGGAGTCTTTTGGTTTTTTTTATGTACAATATGTCATCTGCAAATAAGGATAACTTTACTTCTTCTTTTCCAATTTGGATGCCTTTTATTTCCTCCTCTTGTCTAATTGCAATGGCTAGTACTTCCAGTACTATGTCAAACAGGAGTGGCGAGAGTGGGCATCCCTGCCTTGTTCCTGTTTGTAGAGGGAATGGTTTTAGTTTTTGCCCATTGAGTATAATGTTGGCTGTGGGTTTATCATATATAGCTTTTATTATGTTGAGGTATGATCCTTGTACTCCCACCTTGTTAAGAGTTTTTATCAGGAAAGGGTGTTGGATTTTATCAAATGCTTTTTCTGCATCAATTGATATGACTATATGATTTTTATCTTTCAATTTGTTTATGTGATGTATCACATTTATTGATTTGCGGATATTGTACCATCCTTGCATTTCTGGAATAAATCCTACTTGGTCATGGTGTATGATCTTTGTGATGTTCTTCTGGAGTCGATTTGCTAGAATTTTGTTGAGGATTTTGGCATCTATGTTCATGAGGGATATTGGCCTGTAATTCTCTTTCATTGAGTTGTCTTTATCTGGTTTTGGTATTAGGGTGATGCTGGCTTTATAGAAGGAGTTTGGAAGTGTTCCTTCCTCTTGTATTTTTTGGAATAGTCTGAGGAGGATAGGTTTACCAAACATTCCTTGAATGTTTGGTAAAACTCTCCTGTGAAGCCATCTGGCCCTGGGCTTTTGTTTGCTGGAAGCTTTTTGATGACTGTTTCAATTTCTTCCCAAGTCACTGGTCTATTGAGATTTTTAGATTCTTCCTGATTGAGTTTCGGAAGTTTGTATTTTTCTAGGAATATGTCCATTTCCTCCAGGTTGTTCAGTTTGTTGGAATAGAGTTGTTCGTAGTATTTTGTAACAATCCCTTGTATTTCGGTGGGGTCTGTTGTTATTTCACCTCTTTCATTTCTGATTTTGTTTATTTGGGTCCTCTCTCTTTGTTTCTTGGTTAGCCTAGTCAACAGATGATTGGATCCAAAAACTATGGTACATCTACACAATGGAATAATATGCTGCCATAAAAAAGAAGGAATTCTCATCATTTGCAGCAACCTGGATGGAATTGGAGAACATCATGCTGAGTGAAATAAGCCAATCAGTGAAAGAGAAACACCACATGACCTCACTCATTTGTGGATGATAAAGAACATTATAAATTGATGAACCAAGAGACAGATATAGAGACAGTAAAGCAACAGGCAGACTGTCAAATTACAGTGGGGAGGGGAGGAAGATCTGGGGGAGATAATAGATCAACCGAAGGACTTGTGTACATGCATATAAGTACAACCAATGGACATAAAACTCTGGGGAGGGAGGGTATGTATGGGAGGGAGGGAGGGGGGCAAAAAAAAAATCAATAAAATATATTAAAAAAGAAAAGAAAAAAAAGAAAAACACACACACACACAGAGAGAAGAAACAATGTTTTATAAAAATGTATATTTTTACTGATGTCAGAGAGGAAGGTTGAGAGAAATGTCAGCGATGAGAGAGAATTGATGCGCTGCCCCACACACTGGGGATGGAGCCTGCCCAGGCCTGTGTTCTGATGGGAATCAAACCCTGACCTCCTGGTTCACAGGTTGTCGCTAAACCGCTGAGCCCCGTCCCCGTGCTGGGCAGTAAGCAGTGTTTTGACTGGAGGACAGGAAAGGGCTTTGGAGTCAGAGCAGTTCATATGTCCGCTACTAGCTACAGTGAGCTTGGGCATGCTGCTCACTGTCTTGGTTTTCTGTTTTTTTTTAAATTTATATTTTACTTTCTTATGTGCAATAAACATTAATATTTCAAGGAAAACGATTTTAAATATAATCATATTACCAAAACTGTACTAACAGTATAATATCACACAAGTTATAGGAAATATTAAAAATCTGCAAATAACAGGATTACTTCTGCTATATTCTAAAATGTTTTGTGTCCCCCCCCCCCCCCCCCCCCCCCCGGCTCTATTTTTGTTCATCAGTTTGTGTTGTTCATTATATTCCACAAATAAGTGAGGTCATGTGATATTCATCTTTCTCCGAACTGGCTTATTTCGCTTAGCATAATGCTCTCTAGGTCCATCCATGCTGTTGCAAATGGCACGAGTTCCTTCTTTTTATGGCAGCAAAGTATTCCATGGTGTAGATGTACCACAGTTTTTTAATCTACTCATCTGCTGACGGGCACCTAGGCTGATTCCAAATCTTAGCTATGGTAAATTGTGCTGCTATGAACATAGGGGTGCATATATCCTTTCTGGTTGGTGTTTCTGATTTCTTGAGATATATTCCTAGAAGTGGGATTACTGGGTCAAATGGGAGTTCCATTTTCAGTTTTTTGAGGAAACTCCATACTGTTCTCCACAGTGGCTGCACCAGTCTGCCTTCCCACCAGCAGTGCACGAGGGTTCCTTTTTCTCTGCATCCTCGCCAGCACTTGTTTGTTGATTTGTTGATGACAGCCATTCTGACAGTGTGAGTGGTACCTCATTGTCGTTCTGATTTGCATCTCTCGGATGATTAGTGACTTTGAGCATGTTTTCATATGTCTCTTGGCCGTCTGTATATCCTCTTTGGAAAAGTGTCTATTTAGGTCCTTTGCCCACTGCTGACTGTCTTGATTTTTAAATATATATATATATTTTATTGATTTTTTTATAGAGAAGAAGAGAGAGGGATAGAGAGCCAGAAACATCAATGAGAGAGAAACATTGATCAGCTGCCTCCTGCATACCCCCACACTGGAGATGTGCCCACAACCAATGCATATGCCCGACTGGAATCGAACCCAGGACCCTTCAGTCCACAGGCCAACACTCTATCCACTGAGCCAAACTGGCTATGGCTGTCTCGGTTTATAGGAGTAAGAAGACATTCCCCTGGCAGATTTATAATGAGGATTAATAATAATATAGGGGCTGCTCCCAAGCTCTGTGTGGTGCACATAGTAGGCATTCAACATTGTCTCCTCCCCATCTCTGATGTGCACCTGTTTTGAAAGTCTTTGTTTGCTTTTTAAACATGTATTTTTTAAAATATATATTTTTATTGATTTCAGAGGGAGGGAGAAGGAGAGAGAAACATCAATGATGAGAGAGAATCATTGATCAGCTGCCTTCTGCACACCCCCGACTGGGGATCGAACCTGCAATCTGGGCATGTGTCCTTGACCAGAATCGAACCTGGGACCCTTTGGTCCTCAGGTCAGCGCTCTATCCACTGAGCTAAACCAGCTAGGGGTAAACATGTATTTTTATTAAAATTTTTTTTAAAGGCATGTGGCTTCATTGTATGTGCTCTGTTTTATTTATTTATTTTTATATTTTTAATGTATTGTATTTTACTGATTTTTTTTTACAGAGGGAAAGAGAGAGGGATAGAGAGTTAGAAATATCGATGAGAGAGAAACATTGATCAGCTGCCTCTTGCACACCTGCTACTGGGGATGTGTCTGCAACCAAGGAATTGAACCCTGGACCCTTTAGTCCACAGGCAGACGCTCTATCCACTGAACCAAACTGGTTTCGGCTGTATGTGCTCTGTTTTAATGGCTAATTGCCTTTCCATCGCCAAGTCGCAGCTGGATATTGAATATGTCAGTGACAAGCCCATGAGGCTCACCACCACTACTATCATTTTAAAAAAGTCTGGCTAACCTAATCAATGATTTTCTCTCATCGATGTTTCTTTTTCTGCCTCTCTCTTCCTCTCTGAAATCAGTAACAATATTTAAAAAGAAATAAAAGTCTGGCTATCAAGCAAAACTCTCAGAGCTTTCCTCATGCCTTTCCTTTCTTGAGTACCAGCGAATTCTCAAGTCCTCACCTGATGTCCAGCCCCCCTTACCATCGCACTCTCAGTTCTAGATTCTTCCACAAGCTCTTCCCTGCTCCAACCAAGGCCCATTTCCTCCAAGAGGTCTTCTCAGGTAACTCCCGTTGGAAGACTGGCTCATCTTGTCCGGTTGGTTCGCTGAAGCTCGTTATAGTTTACACTTCTGTCTCTCTCACAGCCAGATAGGTCCCCTCCACCGCCGCCTGAACTGGGTGGAACCTTGACAATTGTCTGGCTCACCCGGCTCTCGCTCTCGAATTTTTCATCTGGGCACCTAAACCCCTGAGAGGAGAACGGAGGTGCCCACAACCCTGCGCCGTGGTTGTTTCTTAGCTGGGCCTTCTGGGAGTTCAAGTCTGAGAGCTGGGGCTGCAGCCCAGATTGGCTGCTGTTCTCACCGTCTCCTGCCCCGGCAGAGACCACGCACCCCCACAGGGCTCAGCTCAGGCAGGCGCCAGCAGGTGTAACCATGAGAGTTCCCATCATGGTTCGAGGAACCTTCTAGGTGCTTGTTTGTTTTCTCAAATCCTTTAACAGTCCTGAAAGGCAGGTGTAACGGCTCCCTCTCCGGTAAGACTATCATGGGAGTAGGAGGGGAAGACATTTCCCGGGTGAGCAGTCAGATCCCGTTAGAATGAAATCCCAGCGAAGGTCTCCCCAGGCCTACAAGGCTGTCTGCGACCTGCGACCTGCTCCCCCTGAGGCCTCGTTCCTCCACCCTGCATTGTACCCGGCTCCTACTCACCAAGTGTGACCTCCTCTCAGGGAGGCCTGACAGTGTCCTGGCGGAGTCAGGATCCATTGCGGTGACTCCTGGTGGCCCCAGCCTCCCAGGTCCGTGGCCCCTCTCCTGTAGGAACAGCCCCATCCTTCTCCGCTGCTCTTTCCCGTGGCCTGCCCTAGGTTTGTCATTACCAGCACTGCGCCCTTTCCATAATCTCACTTCCCAGTACCCCCACTCTCTCCCTCCCCCCCTCCCAATTCTCATATCCAGTCCCCTTTCCTCCGGTAGTCTGACATAAACTGTTCTTCACCCTCACATCTCCATCTCCATTCCCGTTCCCACCACCTTTCATAGGCCTCAACGGATGGAATGTGAGCTCCATGCAGGCCAGGGCTCTGATCTGTTCACTCCGCCTCCAGCAGCTGAGCTGGTGGACTAGTGGTTTGTTCCCTTCGTTCCGTAGGCGGGAAACCAGAAGCTAGGAGTGAGCACGGGATGAGGCTCAATGAGTAGCTGACTCCCTGAAACGGTGTTCTTCATCTTTGTCTCCACTCCCTGTTCTGTCTCCACATTAGCAGCAGCCACACTGTAAGCGTATCCCTGCTTTTGGCCTGCGTCCTCGTCAGTCAGCTCCACGGGCGGTGGGGAACATGGTCTTTTCCTTCTGTGTTTCCTGCACCGAGAGCAGCCCGGCACATAGCAGGTGCCTGACAGATGCTTGCCGAGTGAACGAAGGTTAAGTGGCCGGTGGGGCTGGTGGGGTCGGTGGGACCGGTGGGGCCGAGGACTGGCTGCTCCCGAGGGTGTTCTCGTCCACCAGCCGGTGGTTTTCCAAAGCCAGAGTGCACGAGGTCCTGGAGCTTGGGAAGGCTGAGACTTGCCTATGCTATCGCTGGACCAGCGGCTGCCCAGCAGAGGAGGCCCCTCCCTCAGTGGTCTCCTCATCACCTTGGTGGCGCCATGGTGAAGCCAGAGGAGCGGCTGGAGCCTGCTCTCGGGTCTCCCTAGCTCCGGCACAGCCCCACCTTTGCCAGCACACACCCCCTTTCTTCCTGTCCTCTGCCGAAGGCTTTCTTTTTGTTCTCTTTGGCTCAGGATGTGCTCTTACCTCTTGTTTCACATGTTCTTCTTGCCTCACTTCATGGCCACAGCAGGCTTGTCGTGTTTTCCCAGCAGGGAGAGCCTCTGCAGAATTCTGAGCAGAGGCGAGGGGAGGAGTCGAGGCCTGTTGAGCACTGAGGTCTGGATCCTTCCAGAGCGGCGGCTCCCCCAGGCCAGGCTGAGCTGTTTGTGAGGATTCTTTGCCTCGTCCTCCGCTGTTTGAGGGTCACCACGGCCTGGCAGGTGAGGTGGGCAGCCAGAGCCATTGTGGTTGTTTCTTAGCTGGGCTTTCGGGAGTTCACGTCTGGGTTCTGGAACGTGGCTGGGCCTGGGTCCCATTATCGCTGCTCACAGCCCCGCTAGGTGACTTCACTGTGTTACTTGGGACGAATCCCCCTAGCTCCAATGTCGGAGAGTAGGAGGGAATGAATTCTGGCCTTTTGTTTGTCTTTCCTTTTGTTTGCTTTTAAAGCTTCATGTTCTGTGGCTCCCAAACCAGGGCCAAACCCTGGGCTCCTGAGCCAGCCTCGGGGTGTCAGCTGACTTCCCCTTTCCTTTTCTGTCAAATGGTCCAACAACGCCTGCCTCACTGTGCTTGGCCCACGGGGTCATTGTAAGATTCAGAATGGTAATTGTGAAGAGAGGTCAAGTGTATAGGTCATGTGAAGTAAATTCTTCAGTCAGTGAGGAAGGCAGGATAAGCCTCATCATAATAAACACCAGCAGTCCCCTGCGTCAGAGAACAGAGGGTTTGATTTAATGTGGTGACTGAGGTTTCCGATCCCCAACTCCCCCGCAGGGCCTGAAGAAGACGTGCGTGACCATGGACCAGGAACGCCCACGCTCCGACCTCAGCATCAACAGCAGAAACAACCTCCGCAAGGTTTTGCATCTGGAATTCCTCTACAAGGAGAACAAGGTACACGCTTGTAACGTGTGGCGTGATGTTCTGGAACTGCGTTTGGCAATGTCAAAGCAGGCGTGGGCCCTGCCTGCCGCCAGAGGTGGGCAGTGGGAGGCGGGCACACCTACTGCCAGGGAGAAACAGACCCAACCAAGTGCTGCCGAGGCCCAGCTATGAGTCAGTGCCAGCCCAGCCAGGCCCAGGCGCCCCCCGGGGTACCGCACATGCCCAGTCGTGAGGCTCCTTTTGAACCCGAATCTCTAACAGTTATTCCCTGTGCTCCCTCCTCCTCCCCCGTGGCTATTTTTAGTCAGACTTTGCTCAAGAACGTAGTATTCAGTTTTACTAAAAATTTCCATTCCCTGCCTGCCTGAGGCTTTCCTTCTTCAGATCTGAGTAATACCTTGCTCTTTAATTCAGGCAAAGGGAAGCTTGGGTTCAGCCCCCTGGGCATTGGCGTTGAGAATGGGTGGGGGGAGGGTGGGACTTCCCCAATCCCTGGCCCCTTCCCCCTCCTCACCCCCATCACAGGCTCTCTGGCACCTGTAGCTGTCCTTGCTGTGCCTGTCAAGGTTATTGGAGAGTGTGTGTGGCTGTTTAGTTAGCATCTGCCTCCCCTACCAGCAGAACGCAGCAGGAGCCAGAGATGGTATCTGTTTTGTTCCCTGTTGTATCCCTATACTGACCACGCTGCCTGATGACGTAGTAAATAGTCATATGCATTTCTGGGTTATATGACTGATTGACTGAATAAATGAATGAATGGGTGGATGGTAAATGAAGCTGCATTCTGACTTAATTGCTCTTTCTGTTATGAAGACAGAACCTTCTAACTGGATTTAAGAATGGTCTCTCCTGCAGATGGTGCCTGGGGATAGGGCACATACCACATTTGGAAAGGACTTAGTGACCATGGAGGTTAGCATTTATCACAGTTTTTAAAAAGGCTGTGAAATGACGGCACCTCCAGCGGTTTCAATGGAAAACCAAGGATGGGAGCAGTCCTGTGTGAAACAGAAGTGAAAAGAGGCTGCCCTCTCGGCCTCTGGGCAGCTTTTAACCACTGGTGGGACAGGAGCCGTGAGCCAGAGGGAAGCGGCTGGTTAAGGTCTCTCGGAATTTCCCCGTAGGAGCAGGGCAAGGACCAGATCTTCCCTTCCCAGTCCTGTCCCAGGCATGGCTGTCAAGCTTCCTTGAACTGGAACCCTTTTCTGAAATGAAATCTGAGCAGTTGGGTTGGGATGGATCTGGGGGTTGCCCAGGGGAACCTCAGAATCACCCTCGTGCACATACATCACTGCCCAGGGAGGAAATGGGCCCGGCTTCCCTCCATAAAGTGAAGGAAATCCAAGCAAACCTATAAACCGCCAGAGACGGGAGCAGGAGGCGGGCCACCCAGGGACCGCTCAGGCGGCTGCTCTTGAGCTCCACTCGGAAGAGAAAGGGCAGGGGCAGCCAGGGAGCCCTGGCAGAGGCTGAGGAAGGACATCGAATAGATGCCCCTCTTCCCCGGGCCCTGGAGTGACACTCGGGCCCCTCCATGTCCTGCAAGCAGTCAGCTGAAGTCCTGCAGAAAGAAGATTAGTGACCCAGGTCTCCAGACCCCTCATTG
This sequence comes from Pipistrellus kuhlii, assembly GCF_014108245.1. Taxonomy (NCBI): domain Eukaryota; kingdom Metazoa; phylum Chordata; class Mammalia; order Chiroptera; family Vespertilionidae; genus Pipistrellus; species Pipistrellus kuhlii. Next base: position 8,420,631 of record NW_023425525.1, read on the forward strand.
GCTTCATAAAGCAGGAGAGTGGACTGTGCATTTCAGAAAGACTTTGCCACAGAGAGTGAGACAGTTAACCAGAAAGTTCAATGAACCATTCCAGGCAGTGGGGTTTTTCATGTAAATGCCTCTTTATACCGTTTTCTAGCCATTTTTGCCATTCAAGTTATTTTTATCTCTTTACTATACTCTAGTCTTCCTAAGGTAACTATTGTTTAAAGGTACTTGAGATGTTTTCATTAGATCTTGATAAGTACCTTGATTATTTGACTTATATAGTGGTCATTAGCTATTAAACAATTAATTGGAGCTTAAAATGCTTATTATCTGTTGTGTAATGACATTGACATTCACACAAAGCCAGCAGGATTCCAGGGAAGCCCTGCAATTTAATGTTAATCCCAGTGGCTTGTCTTCCTTATTAAGTATATGATAGATAAAAGTGCCTCTATGGAACTGAGGCTTTGAGAAACGGTGTCTAGATTCATATAACGACTGTGTTTCTTATGAGAAAAGTGATATGAAAAGCCATAAAGTGTAATTCAGGTAACCAGGGCCCTAAATCTCCTGTATTGAAGGAAAAAACAAGAAGGTTGAAATAAACCAAAATATATATCTCCCTCCTGACTCGCTTCCTTGTAAGTTTTATTTAGATTTAGATAAATATATTTTTGGGGTTTCATAATTAAACAAAAGCCATACTCTGATTTTGATTGTCTGATCAACCTGTTGAATTTGGTCCTAGCCCATGTGGCTGTGGGTCTTGGTCCCAGAGTTGTGCTGTGTAGATCAGGGGAGTAAGAAGGGGCTAGGACTGGATGTGCCCAAGGCTTCCCTCTGTGCCAGCCTCTCCGTCAGGTGCTTTATCGCTCTGATTGCAAAATGACATGCCGAATGCCCCACATCTGGCTGCACTTCCCAAGGGCTTGGTTTTCGGGCAAGTGGTGTGGGGACTGACACAGTTACCTGGCCTGGTCCCTGAGGCCAGCCTGTGGATCACTGCTTGGATGGCTGTCTGTGCACATTACTTAGGGGAATTGGAAAAGAAATCAGGGCTCAATCTTTGCGATTTAAGACTCAGTGGAGTCTAGAAATATGTATTTTTAAAAAATGTCCTAACGTAATATTTGGTACAGTCAGGGTTAGGGTATACTGATTTTATTTATTTCCCCAACCAACTACTGAAGGTTTCATTGTATTTTTTTACTTCTTAAGATTGGCATGTAAACCTAGTCAATACTGAGGGCCTCTCTGTGCTCTTTGCAGTAACCTGCTGCATTCTCCAGTGTCCAGTGCCAGATGCAGGGGAGAAGAACTAAGAGAATTTCCAGATCTTAAATGTTTACAGATTTGGGAGTTAGCAGTCCCTAACGGCTTCGTGTTTTAAATGAAAGGGTATATGTTTTATAAAGTTATCCCTAGGAGGAAAAAACAAGATGAAATTTAAATTGAAATTCAATTGTCTGTCTTATGCAATGGGGCTAGTTCTTTTAGGATAGAGATTTTTGTCTTCAGCTGTCATAATCCAGTCCTTCAAATACAATCATAGGCAGTCAGGAAAGAATGCACGACTGAGAAGTTGACAAACTTATGTGAAAGAATTAGAATAGCCATCTTCGCTTCCATTCTTCTGAAGCTGTGCATGCAATTAACGAGATTTTTTTTCTTCCACTGTTAGGCAAAGGAAAACCCTCTAAAAACAAGCCTTGAACTCATTACCAGATACTTTCTGGATCACTTTGAAAATACTGCTAACAACTTCACTCAAGAAACACCAATGCCTGCACTCTCACTTCCAAAGAAAAGTAACAAATTGCCGTTGAGAAGCTCAGAGACCACACTGGTAAATATATATGACCTTGCGGATGAAGATGCAGCATGGAGAACATCGCTGTCAGAAACCAGCAAAGCCAGGTATCTCTTCTGTTTTCACTGTGGATCAGTTTCCTGTTGCTGCTGTAACAAACGTCTATAAACTCAGTGGCTGTAACAGTTTTCCAGAGAGCCAGAACCAGTAGGAACCAGGAGGGGGTGTGTGTGTAAAGAGATTTATTTTTAGCTTGTGATTGTTGGGGTGGGAAAGTCTGAAATCTGTAGGGCATGTTGGCAGCTAAAGCAAGATTTCTGTGTTACAGCCTCAGGGCAGAATTACTTATCTGGGAATCTCAGTTTTTGCTCTTAAGGTTTTCAACGGATTGAGTGAAGCCCACCATATTACCCAGGCAGTCTCCTTTGCTGTACATCAACTGATTGTAGATGTTAGTCACGTCTAAAAAATACTTCCATGGCAATATGTAGGCTAGTATTTGACCCAACAGCTGGGCACCACAGCCTAGCCAAATTGACATAAAATTTGACATATAAAAAATATCACTGTGGTCTCTTAAATCAACACAAATAGTTATTTTGTAGTCCTGGAGGTCAGAAGTCCAGAATTGGTCTCACTGGTTAATGGCATGGTGTAGTGCTTGTTCCTTCTAGAGACTCGGGAGAATCTGCTTCCTCTCCCTTTTCAGCTTATGGGGCTGCCTGCATTCCTTGGCTTGTACCACTTCCTCTGTCTTTTGGTAGATCACTCCAACCTCTGCTCTGTCATCATACCTCCCACTGCTGACACTGACCCCCCTGTCTCCCTCTACTGAGGACTGTTGTGATTGTATTGGGTGCACCCAGATAACCAAGGATCATCTCCCCACCTTGAGATCTTTAACTTAATCACGCCTTTTCCATATAAGGTAACATGTGCACAGATTGTGGGGCTCAGGACTTCTCTGGGGGTGTGTGTGGCATCATTCAGGCTTCCCCACTCTGTGCTGTTAAATTCCTGTCCCGGAGCATTGAGCTTTCCTCCGGAGGCCGTGGGAATGACCACTTTGTGATGGAGCATGTGTATGATTTAAAAGTTCAAATTCAGGATTCAGAAGGGTTTTGTTAACAACTTCTTAAAAATACAACTAAACACTGGAGGTATGGGAAAATCTGAAAAATAAGGCCTTTGGGCACTCTTAGGAAGAAAACGAATTGGCATTCTTTTAAAATTTATTTTGTAATCCTCACCCGAGGATGTGTTTTTGTTGATTTTAGAGAGAGAAGGGAGGGAGGAAGGGAAGGGGTGTGGAGAGGGAGGAAAGGGAGAGAGAGAGAGAGAGAGAGAGAGAGAGAGAGAGAGAGGGAGAGAGAAGAGAGAGAAAGAGAGAAACACTGATGTGAGAGACATCGATGGATTGCCTCCTGTACTTGCCCAACTGGGGATTGAACCTGCAACCTTTTTGGTGTCCGGGACAATGCTCTAATGTCTAACCAACTCAACCACCTGGCCAGGGTGAATTGGCATTCTTGATTAAACCTCTGTTATTTGGAAAACTGTCCTGTTACATTGTAGCCTTAACACTCTGGTATAGTCTCTGAGGGTGAGTCTCACTCCCTGGAATGGGTGTCTTCTTCCAGAGCTTTCCACGGGGAGCCAAAGTGGAGGGTGTGGGTGCCCAGCTGCCAAAAGGTGAGGACCATTAAACAATTGAGGCAGGGCTAAGAGCTGAACGTTAATGAGGGTGGAGGGAAGAAGGTTCCTCCCCCACAGACACTCCCGGCCTGGTGGGCAAGGAAACACTTCTGACATGAAAAAGTACCGCGATGCAATAGTTGAAGCGGTTCCATCCATTGCCCAAGCTCACACCTGGGTGCTCTCCTCAGCTCCTGTTTGCCCACGGGTTCTGCATCTTTGAATCCCCAGTGAGGTAAACTCTTTCCTGCTTTCTCTGCAAGATCAGGCTCTCCTCTGGTCCCCAGGACTCTAGCGATCTCCTCCAATCTCCCTACCACAGAGCGTCTGCCCTGCTGAGAGGCCTGCAGCCTTTGGGATAAAATCCAAACTTCTTAGGAAACTTGCAAAAACGCTTTCTGTGGTCAGGACCACGGTTCAGCGGGGCAGGTGCTGCTCTGACGGCCCTCCAACTGTACCCGCTCCTGGCTACCCTTCTCCCAGCCTGCCGTTCTTTCATCTCAGCTGCTGCCTTTTCTGGAAGTTCTTCTAGGTTCCCCCGGCTGGTTCCAAATCCTCCCTCTGCTTGACATGCCCCCATCATACACACATGACCGCCTCTCATGCGGACTCCCTGCTTGGTAAGCAGGTGCCAGTGCCCCTTTATGCCAGTCCCTGGGAGAAACGGCACAGCCCGTGTCAGGTGCTGGCTCTGAGGGATCGGAGGCCACGGATTCCTCTTTTTCTGGTCTGTCTCCTTCCCATTTCTGTTCTTTCTCACTCCTTACTGCTCTCACTTTCTCACCCTCTTGTTTTCTCCTGGTCTCGTTCTCTCTCTCTTGCCCCTTTTTTCTCTTTCAGTGCCAAGCTCCCCAGAAAGTGAAGCCATTGGCATGCCTAACCTTACTGAACCTTAGCTGCCCTGTTGGGGAGGCCATGTTCGCCACAGCCTCTGTCTGCCACGCCATGGCGGGCAGTAATGGCTTCCCATGTCTCGTGGCCGAATGAAGGCCACAGCTTTCCTCATCACTTGGATCTGGAATAAGGCTGCTCGTGATGGTAGAGGGTATAATAGTTGAGGAATCCTTCCATGAATCATCAGCTCTGATTTTGTTTTTTATTTCCTGGTCTCATTTTGTAGGCCAGACTTGCCCTGATATGAAAGTAATTTCTGTTTCTTACCTTTGACAATGACGCACTGGCTGGCTAGAAATCACCGCGGGTTTGTGAATGGGCTTTCTGAGTGCCTGTTGCATGCAGGTTTTGTTTTCGTGGTTGGTGATTCCTTGTGGGGAGTCTGTTTTAATGGGAATATTCCTCTTTTGCAGACAAGACCACCTTGATGGGGACATACTCGGTAATTTTGTGTCTTCCAAAAGGCCCCTCCACAAAAGTAAGCCGGTGCCGACTGTCCCGGCCGAGAGCCCCGCCGTGGCCCCCGCGTGGGAGAAGAGAGACAAGCTCCAGCCGGCAGAGCCTTCCGTGGACACAAAGAGGGTGGGCGAGAGGTTCAGGACCAAGTCCGGCCTGATGGCCCGAGGCCTGATGGCCGGGCCCACCGCCAGCTGCACACCGGTGGGTGCTCCGATCTGTTTCGTGAGGGTGGGGCGTGTGAACCTGCCTGGGTGTGTGTAGGGGAGCCCCAAGGCAGCCCCATTAAGTAAGGGACCTGAGCGGTGGGGATGGAAGCACACCTCCTCTGTGTCCTCCCCGGCAGCTTGCTTATGTTACTGCCAGCAGTGGGGAACCCCGACACACCTCGCGAGCCCTGCCTGGTTCCTGCTGAGGACCAGCCGCGTTTACATCACCGCTGCAAACGCCAACACCACGGACACAGCGCATCTTTCCTATTATTATTATTACGAAAACGGTTAGGGTGTGGCGACCCCTGCGGGTGGTGGCCACACTCGGAATTGGCAGATATTGAACGCCAGAGCCCTGCTGTCCATGGCCGTCTGGTCCTCTAGTCTGTGCCTTGAGACCCCCTCCTGGCAGGGCTGAGGTGACGACGGACCTGCTTCACCACCAAGAGGGTGCACGAACTTGTCCTGTCAGCGGTCCTTCTGTGTGCTTTTGCCCTGGGGTGGCTGAGTCCTGTGGAGGCATTGAAGGATGGGTTGTAGAATCTCAAGTTTTCTGGAAGGTGTTTGTGGCCATTGAGATCCTGGGCCCTCCTTCTGGGTTGCCCCAAAGGAAAGAGCAAATCTTGCTGGGAATGTCATCCGTTTTCAGTGACCAGGCCAGCTCCGGGCTGAGGAGGATGAGGAGAGGCTGGGTTCCCTCCCTTGGCCAGAGCTTGGGTCTCGGTGGGAATGATGACTCACGTGTTCCGTGCCCTGTGGCAGAGGATGCCCCGGCGTGTGGAGGAGGTAGCTAGTAATTTCCGCTAGGCGAGAGCACGGCAGAATTAGCTGCTCTTACTTCAGCCCGGCCTTTCCCGTTTGGCTCAGGGTCACTTTGGGAAGTGCCGGAGGGCCATGGAAAGCCCTGCAGCTATATTTCTGTCCCCAAGGTTGGTAACGTGGCTTAACCATCTCGTCAGTTAATCGTGGGCAGTAAGGAAGGTCATAGCAGCGGATTAACTGACGAAATGATGGAAATCGGGGCTGCTAGGAATGGGCCACTGAGCCAGGAGCTCTGTGACAACAGAGGGGAAGGAAGGTGGCCTCTGCCACTCCTGGTCTCCTGGCAGGAGCGGTAGGGCTGGCGGTGAGGCTGCAAACCCTGTGCGGGGCCAGGCTCTGTGCTGGTGCCTTCCCGGCTCTCCTGCAGCCCTCACGCCATCCTGGGGGAGACAGGCACTCCGGGTCCCCAGTCCCACCTCACAACTTGGGCCAGGTATGTTCCGGAATTTAGAACTCGTTTTCCAGAAAAGAAAGGCAGTGCATAAACCACATAGCATAACGCCTGCAGCTATGTGGCTGGTGGTGTTCATGCACACATGAACATGTCTGCAACTCAACTCTCAAAAAAAGACTAAGCAGCCTCAGAGCAGTTAGAAAGAGTTTGCTACAGGATTCCACAAGAAGTTTGGGGGGATGTGGAAGTCACAGTTAGCGGTTATGGACAGGCTGCCTCACGGGGGAGCGAAGTGAGGGGCAGAGTTCAGTGGCTTGCCTCAGGGACGCAGCTGGTGGGCGGTGACACAGGAACTACAACCCAGGCCCGACCCTGGAACCTCACATTCACCTTCTGAACCTGCGCCCTCGGCCCTCTCTCGGGGTTCACCCAGGTGGGTGCAGTAAAGGCACGTGGAAGCGAAGCCTTTGGGAATCTCATTGTGGAGGAGGCGGACTTGAACCGGAGGACTTGGGGATGGAAGGGGCTCTCCTTGGGGGGCGGGGGGGGGGGGACATCAAGGACAAACGCTTGAAGTGGGATCAAGCACCTCCCATTCTCTTGCAGGAACCTCACCGTGTCTGTCCTTGTCCCTTTCAGGACTCCCTCCGCAAGCGCTCCCTGCGGCGGCCCCTGGCCCCGAGCGCTGTGGCCCAGCCCCAGGAGGAGGAGGAGGGCCGGAGAGCCCCCGAGCTGCCCACCCGCACCCCGGCCTGCACAGCCCCACAGGAGGGCCTGGCTCCCAGCGCCCGCCCCACCTCTAGGAGCCCCCTGGGCCAGCTCAGTGAGCCCCTCGCAGAGAAGCACAGGCCCACCCCTGGCAGCCCTCCCCGCTTGCCCAGCCCGGGGCTGCTTCAGGGCAGCGGCAGGTGGAGAGGACTCTCCGAGGACAGCCCAGCCGCCGACAGCAGCCTGGAGGCCGACAGAACGCCCTTGAAGTTCTTGCCGGGAGGGAATCTCAGGTCGACCCAGGAGAGGCTGGAAAGAGCGTTTAAAAGGCAGGGGAACCAGTGCCTGCCCCTCAGGTGAGCTTGCTGTGCCCGGTGATGCCTCCTCCTAGAGAACTATCCAGTCCCTGGGGCTCCTCGGGCTCGCTAAGCGCGGCTGTGAAGTAGGGAAGGGAATTGTGGCCACCCTGCTGGGGAGACTACAGCCCGGAGAGCCCACGGGAACCATGGGGAGTTTCTTTGGCCTCTCTCACTTCTCACAGCCAGGAAGGTTTCAGCATATGATCTCACACACCCGACCAGCACGCTCAGGCTGGGGTGGCCTAGGGGTGCTTCCTGTGGGAGGCTGAGCCAGGGTGATGATCAGCTCCCACAGGGCTCCTCTGGGGCCATTTTTCAAACCCCATGCTTGCCCAACCAGTGTTGTTCAGTGGTTGAACATCAGTCTATGAACCAGAAGGCCACAGTTTGATTCCCAGTCAGGACACATGCCCAGGTTGTGTGGTCAATCTCCAGTGGTAGGCATGCAGGAGGAAGCCAATAAATGATTCTCATAATTGATGTTTCTATCTTTCTCTCTCTCTCTGGAAAAAAAAATTCTATATGTCTATATCTATATCTATATTTATATCTATATCTACCTCCTTATTTTTATTCTTACACAGCAGACCTGGTTGATTTCTACAGTGTTTGATTTTGAATGTTAAACCATCCTACATTCCTGGTATAAACACACTTGGCTATGACATATGATCTTTTTATGTATTGTTGGGTTCAATTTATTAATATTTTGTGTAGGGTTTTATGAAGGAGAATTTGGTTAATGGCCTTTCTGGCAATTCAGTCGTTAGAGTCTGGTGTTTAGGATAAGTTAGAAGTCATCCCTCTTTTTCCCATTCTCTTGAAGAGAGATTGGTTATTTCTTCCTTAAATATTTAGGAGAATTTACTAGCCTTCTGAGCATTGAGTTTAAATTATGGATTTAATTGAAAAAAAAATTTAAAAAATTGAAAAAAATTAAATTGTCTTATTTTTTCATGTATCAATTTTGCAAGTTGTATTTTTTCCAAGGAGTTTTACCACTTGTTTCCAATGTATTGGTATAAAAATGTGTAAATATAATATCCTCTTACTATCACTTAAAAGTCTGTATGGTCTGCATCCCTGATACTGGTAGTTTGGGTTTTCCCTATTTTTTGATTCATCTTACTAGGAGTTTAGCAATTGTGTACTATTTCAAAGAGTTAACTTTCGGTTTTGTATATATGTTTTATGTTCCACTGATTTCCACTCTTAACTGCTATTCTTTCTACTTTCTTGGAGTTTAACTTGCCATTATTTCCTATTTTATTGATATAGATCTTAAATAATTGATTCTCAGCCTTCTTTGGTACTATCTATTAGGGGTACAAATTTCCTTGTAACAATGCTTTGTCTGTGTCCTGGATGTTAATAGGTTACATGTTAATACAATTCAGTTAAAATATTTTCTAATTTTCATTGCGATTTCTTCTTTGGACCCATGGGTTATTTGGGCATGTATTGATCAATTCAAAACATTTCGGGCATTTTTCTGGTTATCTCTTTGGTTGATTTCTGACATTTCCACTTTGGTCATATCTACTTTGTATGATTTCAGTCCTTTGATATTTGTTTATATTTCTTTATAGTCCATACATATGTAAAGCTTGTCTCTTATACACAGCGTATATTTGCAATTTTAATTGCAAATTAATCCAGTCCTGTTCTTTAGTAGTAACTCCCTTGGTTTTGGAGAAACATGATTTCAGACCCCGAGTTTCTAGAGTTATGTTCTCAAAAAGACCCTGTCAATTCACACAAATAGCCACTTATTCAATTAATTTATTCCACAACTCTTCAGTGAATGCTGTAGCATGTTGAAGTGGCTTGTACCAGCTCAGAGAGCTAATGGTAAGCATCTCTTCCCGACTGTGTTCAGTGACATCAGAGTGGTAGCTTGAGATTGGTCATGGTAGGAATGTTTACACTGTGGAAACTGGCAAATGCTGCCAGTTAGCCTTCCCCTTCTTTGAGAATCAGTTGTTCATTTGTTCATGTCTACCAGCACCCCATCTGTGATGGCCTACTGTGTGCCAGTCACAGCCCTAATCACTGGGGATCTGAGTGAACGGAGCAGACCACGTTCCTGCCCTCTTGGAGCTTACAGTTCCGGTGGGAAGACATCCCAGAACAATAGCCACACAGGTAAATACATAGCATAGCAGAGTGCTAGGGGGGAGAATAAACAAGGGAGAATGAGAGGCACTTGGCTTTGGGGCTGCTGTTGTACAAAAAGGTTGTCAGGGAAAACCTTTCTGAGAAGGTGACACTTGAGAGGAGATCAGAAGGCAAATGGAACCAGCTTTTTGATTTCTGGGAGCAAATGCAAAGAGAGACTAGCCATGCACAGGCCTGCTTCTTCCAGAGGAGAGGGTGGGGAGGGGAGAGGGAGGGACGGGGAGAGGGCCTGGGGCTCTTCTGGCCTCTGGGTTGTCCTGAAGCTGGGAAGAGGACTATTACTAGAGCCCAAAGTAATAGGGCTGCTCGCAGCTATTCTCTGATGACAGTAAAAGCAACTCCCGGGCTGGCCTTAAAGTCAAGCTGTGATCGCAGGTTGAGTTCTGCCTTGGTCAGATTTCTGCCCTCTCTGGGCCGCTGTGCTCCTGTCATAAGTGGAGGGGTTGGTGGGTGCTCTGCATCAGAGGGGCTTCTCCATCTCTGACACTCTCCACCCTCCATTCTAGACGTGCCCTTGGGCGTGTCCAGACCAAACCTCCCCTCTGTGAGCCAAGAATCACACCTCTTCTTGGCCGCTGAGGTCATCTTCTGTGAAGGATGAGCACATACCTCGTGCCTTTGGAGTTCCCCCAACTGTGGGCTCTGAGTTCCCCTAGGTGTGCAGTGGCGATCCAGGGTTCAGGAGCCTGGAGTCCCCCGAGCAGGAGGGGCTGTGGCTGGAGGCCTGCTGATCGCTGTGCCCGGCTGCAGGTGTGAGCTGGTTAAGCTGCCACCCCCCACCCGTTTACCTTCTTTATTGAGTGAATTCCATCTTAGGACAGGTTCCTGAGAGCGGTGGTTCTCAAACTGTGATCCCCGGACCAGCAGCATCTGCATCTCCTGGGAACCGGGGAGAAACACGACCTGTGTGACCCGAATCGGGACTTCGGGGGGAAGCCCGCAGGTGTTTAACAAGCCCCGTGGTGACGTGCTGCAGCTGAGGGCTGGGAACCCGGCCTACAGCCAAGCCTGAGACGGAGGGTCGGGTGCATGTAATCTATGGGGGACGTGCTCTCAGCGAGGGGAGCAGGGCAGGCAGGTCTCAGGAAGGCTGTGGGGTCTCCGTCTGATCCCACAGGGAGATAAGAGTGGGAATAGACCCAGAGCTGGTCCCACCTTTAAGCTTTTATTTTTTTCTGTCAGTCATTGGCTATGGGTTGTCCATGCTGGAGTGGGGCGGGCACTTCCTGGGTGAGTTTGGTGAAGGGCAGTTCTCTGGAGAAGGGTGCTGTGAGCTGTTAGCAGCTAATATGGATGGCAGCTGGGATGGGTGTGCCTAGTCGGGTATCTGGTCCGGCACCTGTGTCCTCTGCACTCACCCAGCTCCCAGGGCCATGATATATAGACAGACCAGCCGAGAAGCCTATTTGTTATATCGCTCTGGTGCGTGGGATGCCGGGTGAGGCAGGCCACATGAGGAGGGGAGAGGCGAGGGGATAGGCCCTCAAACAGCCCTCATCACGACCCCCGGAGCCCTCACGGCAGAAGTGCCGGGTGAACTGCCATTGGCTCCGGACAGGCACTGTCCTGCTGTAGCTGTTAGCCAGGAAGTGTCTCTTGGCACTCTCCTTGGTCCCCAGATTCAGCACTGGGGATGGACGAGACCACTCCCTGCCTCTGAGGCCCTGGGCCTGCGTGAGGCTCTCTGTAATTGGGTGCTAAATTGTGGCCCTCACAGAGGATGGGAGTCTGGCGAGCAGTTAAGGGGAGCAGGAGGCCCAGGCCTTGCGGAGGCTGTGTTTGGCGCAGAGACTTCGTGATGAGCCGGTGACATGAGTGAGGAGTGGCTGTGATAACCTGCGCCATTCCGTGGGTCTCTGCAGCCTGAACACAGCCCGGGCCCCAGCGCATCCTGTCCCTGCCTCTGTTGGAGCCAGTGTCAGTTTCAGGGACTTCTTTATCTCTGAGCTTATCAGATTTTCTGGTTTTACAGTAAATGGACAGCAGGTGGCAGCAGGTTGTCACCAATCTTTAGGACCCAGAGCCTGATGGCCTTGCTGCCTGATTTCACTCTGAACACACTCACCAGGCCCTTACCAAGGAAGACATCTTGTGGGAGAGTGATCAGTGATGCCCATCCCTCAGGGCCCTCGGCCCCTCCTGGCTTCCACATGGGAGCAGAGGTGGGAGCAGAGACGAGGGCATATGCCTGGCTGCATCCTGAGGACAATGAGCAGTGCCCTCTGGGCTTGCTCAAGGCCTGGCAGAGGATGTGGCATTTGTGGTTCATTGACTGTTCCCCAGAGCCAAGCATCCCTTCTCACGACAGCTGCACCGCAGGGGACCAGTGATGGGTGGAATTTCCATTGTAATTGGTCTCTGCATGGTGTGTGGGCTTTATGTCAGACTCTGGGGCTTCGAATTAGCTGACTCTCGAAACAAACACAGCACGCGGTTGCTTTCCTGTATGCCGAAAGCTTGTGTGGATAGTGGCCTGCCCGGGGCTCCTGGGAGGGGCCAGCCTCCTCCATGATCAACTCCAAGGACCTCTTTTCTGTGGGAGGCACCCCTATCTGCCATCGGTCTCCTTCCCACCTCTTACCCACATCTCCCCTGCATGTGCCCATTCACAGAAGAGCACCAGTCTCTCCTCCCGAAGGCTGGCCTCTCCCAGCCCATGTAGGAGGTGAAATCTGAGAAATGGGTCAAGCGGGCCCTCAGAGCCCCCAGGAATGGGATCAGTGCCCTGCCCCTAGCTTCACTGATGTCTACTGGGTACCTTCAGCTCCAGGGTTCCCAAGGCTTTGATCCAATGCTTCTTGCAGGGGAAAGAGACGTCCCATGACTCAGATTTCCTCTGAGATCAGGAAAGTGTGGCGAACGAAGTGACAGTGTCCACACCTTTCCTTGGAAGGGTGAATGAGCTCATTTTGTCGGCCTCCATATCAGGGTGGGGGCCCTGAGACCCTCCTCTGCCCTAGTGCAAGTCCATGGCTCGCAGGCCAGAGTGATGCTTCCGGGACAGCGGCTGCTCTGGGTGGAAGCAGGCTCTTCAGACTGAGGGTGGTTTGGGGAGATGAGTTGGGAGGTGTGTGGAGATTCTTCTTGCATACTTTTTTTTCTCTCTCCAAGATGCTTATCTGTCGGTCTGACAGGAGCTTCCAGCACACCTTGGGTACCAGAACCCTGAGAGGCCCCGTAGAGGTCAGCAACAGGGCCAGGCTGAGATGAGGCACGAGAGGCATCCAGGGTGCAAAATTTAAGGAGGCACTCACTCTCAAGGTGGTTCAGCCATGGTGTAGGCACCTGCATGAACCTGAGAGTGAGTGTCTCCTTAAATTTTGCACCCAAGGCACCATGTAAGGCTCACCCTAATCCTAGTCTGGTCACAGAGTCTGACAGCTTCTTTTCTGCTTCTTACAGTATCATGGATAACTCTCAATACAGCACAATGATTTGATAACTCATCTTTGCTTCCATAGACTCCTTGAGAACTGAAGTAGGACTTCTTTTCTCCCCCCGCTCCCCCTCCGCTATATCTCTGAACCTGTCAATAAATATTGAGCAAATGACAGAATGTAATGTCCATAATGAGGAGACTGAAAGAGAAATCTGTTTGGGACAGTGCCATGAAAGTTAAATTGATCATCTTTAATAGAACTGGAACAATCCAAACTTTATTTTCAAGTGCACTTGTTGGCATTCATTCATTCACTCATTCGTTTTTATTCCAACATTCAGTTAACCAACGAATCATTCAACCAATCTTCTATCTGATCAACCAGCCCCCTGACTCAACAACCCACCAACCAACTCAACCCATCACAACTGTGATGGCCCATGTTGAAGTCGTCTAGAATCTTCCTTCTTTAGGAAGCCTTTCCCAATCTCTTCTCTGCTCTTGGACCTGGGCGCGGCTCCTTCTCATACCCCTCAGAGCCCATGGCACACTGGAGAGAGATGACAGGCTGTCTGAGTCCCCTGCTGGACGTTAGCTGAGTGTGGGGGTGTGTTGTCTGTGACCTTACTCCCTTAATTTTGCCCAGAATTGTTCCAGACTTACTGGATGGAGCTGAATCACTGGCTTTGCCTTGGGGGAGGGGGAAGTAAAGTATGAGTCTTCCCTTCACTCAAGGGGCACATAAAAGATTGGGTTAGTGACTGAGCAAATAGGAAAAGTCACTTAAAAATAGCATCTGTCCCAGAGCCAGATGGATGGTGCCCCCTGAGGTGCCGGAGGGTCCCAGAAGAGGGGGCTGTTGCTGGGCGGGGCCTGGAAGGACGGGCAGAGTTGGAGTAACCCTTTCCGGAGGCAGCCATGGGCCTCATGGCTGGGCCTGGACACAGTCACTCTTCTCCATCTCCTTCCAGTTGGAGATTGTTTGGGAATGAGTTGCTGGTGTCTCTGGGGCACCATTCCTGAAGACCAAAGCAGCTCTTGCTGTCCCTCAGCCCCTTTTCTGGGGCGCCGTGGGCTCTGCGGCATTTGCAGACTCCTTCCCTCGTGATTCCCAGCTGGTTTTCCCGTGGACACCGTGGGCGGAGTGCACCGTGACTCAGGCGGGCTGGTGCCTCCACCTGGGAAGGGGAAGCGGCCTTTGATGTTGAGTTCTGCCAGGCGTTTTGGGCAGAGTTCTCCACATCCCGACGAGGGCCTGCCAGGGCGGCTTCCTGGATAGCTGGGCTCCATGTGTGCACCTCGTTCCAGAAAATTGGACTTTGTTTTCTCTGCTCATTCCATGAGACATTACTAAAGTCCTGGGACTCCTTCCATATCCTGTGGGGGCCAGGTTCAGGGCCATGGGTCGCTCAGAAGTGGGGCCTTTTCCTGGTCGAGTAAACAGTTTTTGATCTCTAAATACATGTTACTCGCTTTTATTCGGCTCAACAAAGCGTTTATGGATTGCCTCCTGCTTGTTGGAATAGTGCTGGGAGAGTGTGAAGATGAGGTTCCTACCCCAAAGAAGTGGAGGAGCCGCACACATAACTGCTCTACAGGGTTAAAAACAAAATAAAATAAAAACAGCCGAGACCGGTTTGGCTCAATGGATAGAGCGTCGGCTTGGGGACTGAAAGGTCCCGGGTTCGATTCCGGTCAAGGGCATGTACCTTGGTTGCGGGCATATCCCCAGTAGGGAGTGTGCAAGAAGCAGCCAATCGATGACTCTCTCTCATCGATGTTTCTAACTCTCTATCTCTCTCCCTTCCTCTCTGTGCAAAATCAATAAAATATATATTTAAAAAAAAAAATAAAAAAAAAATAAAATAAAATAAAAACAAAACAAAACAAAAAAACAACGAGTGATGGGGACAAGGCAGAGGGCCATGGGGCTGGTCTGGATTGCTTCGGGGACAGTTGAGTTGTTGATATTTATTTTTAAAAATATATTTTTATTGATTTCAGAGATGAAGAGAGAGGGAGAAATAGAAACATCAATGATGAGAGAGAATCATTGATCAGTGCCTCCTGCACACCCCCCACTGGGGATCCAGCCCGCAGCCCAGGCGTGTGCTGTAATTGAACCGTGACCTCCTGGTTCATAGGTCAATGCTCACCCAGTCAACCATGCTGGCCAGGCCAGCTGCTGCTATTTATTGATTACTCATTATTTGGCAGGTCCTGATGCAGGAGCTTTAGATGTAGTATCTCATTTCAGCCTCACAGCAACAGTAGGCTGGTTATTGGCCCTAATTTTATAGGTGGGGAAACTGAGGCACAGAATGGCTGGCCAGTCTGAATTCATGCCAGCAACCTTTTTGTGGCCGAGTTTCTTTCATCTGAAAAATGGGATTGTCATGAAGAATAAATGGAATAATGTATATAAATAATTGACCTACAATAGTTACTTTAATAAATTGGAGCTTTGCCTCCTAGTATTTAGCCAAAACTCCTCCTTTCTTAAATGGAACTTTTGCAGGACAAGGATGGGAAGTAAGTTGGAGCCAGGTTATGGGAGATTATGAGGGTCAAAGAGAAATGTCCCCATCTATCGTGTGGGCCGTGGCCATGGGGAGTGAAGCTCAGAGTGAGACGTGGTGGCCAGGCACAGAGTAGGCCCCCACTTTGTGGGTTGAATTTGTCTTTCAGGAGGTCTCTCCTCCCCTGGCGTTAGGCCAAGGTGCGCTGTCCATTGGGAAGCCCTGGCGGTGACATACAATAGATGCCCCCTCCCGCCTTTCTCTTTGCCAGAAGCCCCCTAGGCCAGGCCTGGACAGCGGCTGCCCACCGAGCCATCCGGCCTGGGCCCTCGTGGCTGTGGTCCTCCCCCCAGCTCCCCCAGGGGGCCCAGGGCTTCGGTGGGGTCTGGAGGAGGGAGGAGAAATGGGGAGTCCTGGATCAGGATGGCCTTCCTGTTACCGATGGTGCTGCTTCCTGTGGTTCCAGGGTCACCTGGTTCAGCCCTGGCTCCTTCACGTGAGGTTTCTTGTGAATGAGGGAAAAAGAGGCTCAAGCAAACTGCAGTCCCCCACCCACGGGCGCCGAGACCGAGAACCTGCCCGCATCCGGGGACGCGGCTCTTCTGAGGGGCGTGGTTAGACCACCTTCCGCTCCATGTCCCCTCCTATGGGGGCAGTGACACACTGAGTGCTCGTGTTCCGAGGCTGCTGTGCAGAGCGGTTCGACAGGAACTGCCAAGGAAGTGCATCCACACAGCCTTCGGCACCCAGAGCCCCCCTCCCGTCCCCTCTCAGCCTCCTAACAAATCTGTCACTTTCCAGCCCACCTGTGTGTGGACAGTCAGACCTCCTTAAAACCAGTGCACTGCGAGGCAGAGAGGCCACGGAGGCAGAGAGGTCCGTTTTAGAGGAAAGCCACAGCAGTCCTGGCCCACTTAGGCCGATGTTTTTCTTCGTTTGGAAGAAAGGAACTCCAAAAGGGCACACCCGGACAGGTACGGGGACCTGGGAAAGTAAACAGGATCCCGGCGTGCGAAGGGCTGTCACACAGGTACCCCCCCTGGATTGGGTGGGAGATTATCCTTGTTCTTAGGGATGCGGGCTCAGACGGTCCAGGAAACACAGTGTGTGCGTTTTTGTGTGTGTAGGTGTGTCTGGAGAGAAGGGAAAGCCAACACGGCAAAATGTTAGCAATTTGTCGCTCAGGGAAGGGCATACCGAATTCATTGTGTCTGTCTGTTACTTAACATTTTTCAAAATAAAAAGGGAAAACAAAAACCACATGGAACAAAGAGGGAAAATGAGCAGTCAACAGGATCTCTCTCTCGTCGTCGTAAAGAAGTGTAGCCAGGACATGGTGTTTCTATAAAAGCTGGAATGTGGGTGATGATACAGAACGGGGGCTAGCCCAGGAAACGCCCCGGGACAGCCCAGCGGGGCGTGCGTGGGCGTGGCAGCCCCCTTCCTGCCAGGACCACGGCCGGCCGGGCTGCCGCTGCTGCTAAACAATAGCGTATACATACATGTTTTCCAGATGTGCAGAGGCAGCCTCGCTCGGTGTCGTCCTGACGGGCACTGGGAGCTGGCTCCTGCCCTCGCCACTTGGGCCGGAGCCGTACACCCACGCCTGGCCACGTCCTCCCTCCTCCCCCTGGGGATGTTTTCTCGAAACCCCCAGTCCTTTGATTACACTCCCACCGTGAGGCGCAACGTGACATTCCCAGCAGACGGCCGCCCGACGTGGGCCCAGCGGCTTCACATGGTTTTTATATTTGTTCTGGAAAAAGCTCCAGATACCTTTGGTCAAAGCTCTTCCTGTTGGCGCGTTGCTGGGGCCATTTCCCGCCCACGCCATCCCGGAGGGGCTGCGGGCCATAGGCCCGGCACGTCTGTCCCGAGGGGCCCGGGGTGTGAGGGCCCAGCCGGGCCTGGAGAGCGGGACGCCAGGGGTTCTGAGGGCGGCTGCCTCCGGGCTCTGCCTGGCTCATTGGGATCCGGATCCCTAGAAGCCAGGGAAGCCGGAGCCTTGCCAAGGGCCCCGTCCCGAGCCTGCAGACGTTCCATTGCTAAGGAGAAGAGGGTTGTGCTGCCCTGATTTTTCCTTTTCCTTCTTAGAAACTCAGACAAACGCTGTTACCTCCTCAGCATGAGCACTTGCCCTGCGCTGCTCTGAGTCCCCTCTTCCGAGCCCAGAGAGAGGGCCCTGTGCTACTCGCTTTGGGAGCACAGAGGTTCCAGCTCCGACATCCCCTCCTTGAGGGGCCGTTCTCAGCCACATCCCAGCCCCTCCCTCTCCCCCGGGACACCCCACCTGCAGGGCCCACCCATGAGCCGCCTGTGCCCAACAGCTGGGCGCCCTCCTGAGGGGCTGGATGGTGACCCCAGAGGGTGTGGAGGGAGGAAACCACACCCTGGTTGGTACCGAGGGCCCTCACCCCATTGCGAGTGAAAGTGGCTGCAGGAGAGCTGGTGGCTGCCGGCGGGCTCAGAGCACGGCTAATTTTAGCCCCGGGTTTGCTGGCCCCGGCTGGGCTGGCTCCCCGGAAACCCCCCAGCTCCCTGTCTGTGTGTGAGCGGCGTGATGCTCAGTCTGCAGAGCTAACGGAGCTTTCAAGCAGCAGTTCCTCCTTTTTCTAAGAAATGCCCAGAAAACAGTCAGCCCTCTGTGCTTTTGCAGTCAGTCATATTTCCTGAGGTTCCTTCATGGCGGTGTGCCTGCAGGAAAGAGGCACTCTGGGGCCGGTCTCGGCCAGCCCTTTCTCGGTACCAGCCAGGGGAAGGCAGTTACAGGTCTCCGGGCCGGAGGAGACTTGGGTGCAGTGGGTCCCTGGGAATCCAGGGGTCAGCAAAACAACAACAAGAGCAAAACCCCAAAATCTGGGGGACCTTGTGGGCCTGAAACTAACACAGTTTGGGTGGCTTCTTTAAGACAAAGAATATAAAAGCATCTAATTTTTGCCAGTTTTACAAAAACAGAAGACTGTGCCAACACACTGCTAGGGCTTTGTATTTTTCTGGCTAAGTAAGGCTATGAAAACAGTTTTATAGGATTTAAATATAGACATAATCTGGAACTAAAAGTCCCGCCTTTACAATGACCAAACGGAGCCGTGAAAGATGCCCCGAATGGGGGCTGGTTTTGCTCACGTCACCATCTGCCACGTGTCACACACTGGCTTGTGCTCCAGCTTCCTGGTCCTCCGTGTCCTCACTGTGAAAACGGGGCTGAAGGTCTGCACCTTCTCCCACCCGAGCTGTGCTCTGCAGCGCGTGGCAAAGTAGAAACAACCCCGGTTGTTTAGATAAACACTAAACCCTTCGAATGTCACAGAGGAAAACGGGAGCCAGGGGGGCGGCTTTTCTGTCAGGGCCACTCGGGGGAAGGCATGAGCTCAGCCAGTGTGGCTCAGTGGTTGAGCATCAACCTATGAGCTAGGACAGTGGTTGGCAAACTCATTAGTCAACAGAGCCAAATATATCAACAGTACAACGATTCAAATTTCTTTTGAGAGCCAAATTTTTAAAATTTAAACTTCTTCTAATGCCACTTCTTCAATATAGACTCGCTCACGCCGTGGTATTTTGTGGAAGAGCCACACTCAAGGGGCCAAAGAGCTGCATGTGGCTCTCGAGCCGCAATTTGCCGACCACAGAGCTATTGAGACCACAGTTCAATTCCCGGTCAGGGCACATGCCTGGGTTGTAGGTTCAATCCCCGGGGTGGGGGCGTGCAGCTGATCAATGATTCTCTCTCATCATTGATGTTTTTATCTCTCTCCCTCTCCCTTTCCTTATATTTCATAAAAATATATTTAAAAAATAAATAAAAACAAGTGCCATTTAAGCGTAAGCCCCCCATCTTTTCTAAAGGCAAATGAACCCAAATGTCTTTATTTTCAAATTGGCAGGAAGTTAACCTGGGGCCCAGACAGTGTCATTTCAAAGTCACCGCTCACGGCCCTTCTATGATGCTGGTGCAGGGAGTGTTTTATGAGTCCAGCGGAACATATTTCATCCCGGAGTTGTTTTAAACCGCCCCTTGGCGGGCTGAACCAAGCAGAGCCTAAGTGGATCAGTGTTTAATGGGACTCAGAGGAAGTCCGCCTCTCCCGTTTTAGGACAGCGAAGGTGCCAGAAAGCGGCTTCTCCTAGCAGCCAAGCCAACAGCTCCACGCCGCTCTCCAGGCCGCTATGGAAACCGGCGGCAACTCTTAGGTCATGTCTTCCAGGCGCGTGTGAGAGCCTCCCTTTTATAGCTCCAGGCGGCACTCCAGACGCCCACCCTGGGTGTCGAGGCGCTCCTTCCTTCCCGGGTCCTCACACCAGCCTCGGGAGGGCGGGCAGGGGAGCCTCTGCCTCAGGTTAGGCATCCCCGGTCCTCACTCCACTGCCAGGGGCGGTCCCACCTGCTGGGTGTGCGGCCGGGACTCGCACAGGGTGGGGGCCCTGAGGCCTGGGCTGGGCACCTCGTCACCTCACTGGGCTCACCCAGCACTCGCAGTGGTTGGGCTTGGCAGCGCCAGGCAGCCCCGTGCTGGCGGACAGACAGGAGGGTCAAGACCAGGACCCAGTTCCCGGGCTTGGCCCCTTTCTGCTCGGCGGTCAGCGCAGGTGGGTTTGGCCATGCTCCCGAGATGTTCTCCACAGAGACCACCTGCCTGCAGAGGACATTGTTCTTCCCCGAAGTAACATCACCTCTGCCTGCCCCTCCTCTGCTCGGTCTCCTCCAGGAACTGGTCTTGGCTACACCCAAGCACCTGCAGCCACAGCAAAGGGCGGGCGGGCAGGCGGCACAGGAACCGAGAGCCACGAAGCCCGCCAGCTCCGGTCCCTTGGGGAAGTGTCACCAGTCTCTCTCTGCGTTTGGCGTCTTAAGAACATGCGGGGGAAGATGACAGCCAGCCCAGGGGACTCTGGAGCCTAAAATTCTCTCTGTGGCTTTACCCCCAGCCCCAGGGACCTTGGCGAAAGCTCCACCCCCAGCCGCTCCTGCCGGGGCCACAGGAGTAAACGAGGAGGCCTGGCTGGGCATCCAGAGGGAGCACCCATTAAACACCAGCCGTGTGCCAAGGCCTTGTGCCAAACTGGGAGAACGGGAGAGGAGTGTGCAGGAAGGCCACACCGGGCTCAGTGTCATTTGCCAGTTGTGTGCCCTTGAAGGAACCCTCCCGTCCGATGCCTTGGCGAGGGGGACAGATTTCTTCTCTGTTCCTGAAATGTGCCCGAGTCCGGCCTGGCTTGAGGGAGGAGGCCTGGGGACTTGGTTTTGGATCGTGCTCGGGCTCTGCAGGCTTCTAGTCCAGGGTGTGTTCCAGAGGCCGCGGGGAGGGGCCGTACGGAAAGATAGTTCAGCTGCGAAATCATCGCCCCAAGAACAATGGTCCAGGAGGCCGGGGTACAGCGTGTCTTCCCTCCCGCCCCCCGGGCCAGGCCGATGGCTTTACCAGGAGGATGCGGGGCCATCGGTGCCCCCCCTCCGGCCCCCATCTGTCCTCACAGGATGATCCCTATTTTTGTCCAACCTTCGTCATCATGGACCCGGATGAGAGAGACTTGGGTTGGCAGCTCAATTCCCAATGAAGGCTTTTCACTAGTTTCAGGAAGATAATTTATTTGGGTGGAATTGTTAAGGCAGATTGCTTTCACAGTATTCCAAACAGTGCTCTCTCACAGGAAATGTCAGACCAGGCAATTCTAGTCAGGTTTTCCACATCCTAAAGAGGAAAGAAAAGAGAGGAAAAAAAATATTCTTTTTTTTTTTTTAAATGTTGAAGGTCAACAGAGCTGGCAACCGTTAGAGTTGTGATGGCCCGTGCACACGATGACTCCTCGATAACCCAGCCCTAAGGGGACCTCGCGCTCGTTAGGGCTTAATTTTAAAACCGCCTGCCGATGCCGAGGCTCAGGCGGGCGGGGCCCTTCCCTGGCGGACGCGGACCCCTCGGGCTGGCTCCCGGGGCCAAGGACACGGGAGGCGCCCCTTCCTCTCCTCGGAGCTCAGGTTCCTCAGCTGCGAGAGCCGAGCCCCTGCCAGGCGACCCCGCACGCCTTCCGGCCGCAGCTCCCCAGGATCCCCATTCCCATCCGGCACCTCGTCTTTTCTGGGGGAGCGGGGCTGAGCTTCCAGAGGAAGCCGGAGAGAAATGGAGAGCAGGAGAGTGAAAAGGAGAAGATCTGCCCTTCTATAGAGAACTCGGGTTAAACCAAAGTTCCTTTTAGATCGGCTTGCCCTCAGGGATCTGCCGGCCTCTCTGTCTTATTCCTCCCAGAGCTCGGCTTTGATGAGAGCCCTTAAGGGCTGTACAAAGTCACTGTTTCGGGGGGGGGGGCGGGGGGGGGGAAGGAAGGGGGAAGGGAGCAGAAAGCAGCCAACGCAGCCACTCCTCAGTGCTTGCTGCTGCTCCCTCGCCCGGAAGGGGCCGTGGCTGGGGACAGGCTGGGTCTGCAGAGCTGTAGCGGGGAATCCTGGATGTCATGGCCCTTGCATCCTCCCCAGGACCGTTCTGGTCCCATGGAGGTGGAGATGCAAGGCAATCAGTGCATCCCTAGGCGACGCCCATCTTCTCTGGCAGGAGCTGGTCCTGTGGCAGGTCGGCCCCGTTCCCCTGTGCACACTCTCTGCTTCGCTGCCATCTCACCCTCTGGCTCATTCCAAGAGGATGCTCTGTGTGAAGCTGGGGAGGAGCAGGAGTGCTGGACCCGTGGCAGGAAGCCGGACTCGGTGCGGTGCTTGGCAGGGCCACCTTCCCGTATCTCTAGAGCGGCGGTCCCAGCCTTTCGGACCTCACGGCCCGCCAGGGGTCCGAGGGCCACCGGCTGGCGACCGCCGCTCTGGAGTGATGGTGAATCGCGTGGAGCACGGATTCCTCATGTGGCCCCCGCCTCCACGGGGAGGCTGCGGGGCGTCAGTGTTAGGGTGCTCTGCAGGGTCCAAGTACACGTGCCAAGTAGAGCAAAAACCCTTCCTCCCACGAGCCTGCTACGTTCTTACTTTTATTTATTTACTTATTTTTAAAAATATATTTTATTGATTTTGTTACAGACAGGAAGGGAGAGAGAGAGCTTGAAACGTCAATGAGAGAAAAACATCGATCAGCTGCCTCTCGCACACCCCTACCAGGGATGTGCCCGCAACCAAGGTACATGCCCTTGACTGGAATCGAATCTGGGACCTTTCAGTCCGCAGACCGACGCTCTACCACTGAGCCAAACCGGCTTTGGCTATGTTCTTAGTTTAAAGTATGTAACGAGTATTTATTTTTTTAAAATGCTTTTTCTTATCTATTGAGATTATTTTACACTCCCCCCAACCTGTTAGTGTGAATTACATTATTCAATTTTTTAATGTTACAGTATTCTTACATCCCCATGTGGTCATCATTTTCTTCGAACTCATAGCTGATGCAGTTGTCTATTACTTTATTTCATATTTTCCCACTTGTGTTTGTAAGCGTTAGGTTTTTGGAATCAAGGTGAGAAGCCTCATTAACCATCACCATCGTCATCATCATCATCTCAGCTATTTCTGTAGCAATTATTGTGTGTTGGACACTATTCTTAGTATTTGACATGCGAACTTGTTTAATACCATCCTTTTTGGAGGTAGGACTATTATTAACCTCATTTTATGGAGTTTCATGATGGCTAATATTTCCTGTCGAATTGTTCTCTTTGTTATTCTGTAGCAGATAGGTTTATCAGGAATAATGCTTTTTATCCCAAATCTATTTTTATCTGAAAGTATTTCGCTACGATGGCTTTTAAATGGTTGGCATGCGCGTGATCGGTTTTCCCCATGCTTTCCTCTTCACCTTTCAGGTCGTGTATCTTGTGAAACAGCACGTTGCTAATTTAAACAGGCAACCTCAGTGTCTCTTTTTACTGACAGGGCTAATTTATTTTATTACAGTTACTGATATACTTGAAATAATTTGTTCTGTTATATTTTATACTTTAATTTTGCCACACTTTTTCTTTTTCCTTTCTTTTTTTCTCTTTCTTTCTTTTTTTTAAGTTAAGCATTTTAAAGAGAACAATTCGGTGGCATTGAGTACATTCACGACATTGTGGGTTTCATTTCCTTCTCCTCGGGAGTAAATCCTGCAGTAGTTCATTCAGTAACGGTCTGTGACCGTCAACTCTTTTAGTCTCTGCCTGAAAATGTCTCCCTTTGTCCTTACCTTCAGTCTTTTGAATATCAAACATGTCTCTTGTTTAAGTCATTGCTGATTATCTTTTCTCTGAGGTTTTTCTCATTGTCTTTGGTGTTCCGGTAGTTTCCGTCGGACACTCTGGGTGTGCACTCATTGCCACAAGCACCATTTGACGCTACTCTGTTTCTCTGGATTCCTGTCCGGTAAGTTCTTGGCAGTTGTCTTTTCAGTAAGTTCCTTCCATGCATTCTCTTTAGTCTTTCCTCTGGGACTCCTTCTAGAGGGATAGTGGACTTGAAATTCCCCCTCCCTGTTTCCTGATTGCCCTTTCAGACACTTTTCCTCTCTTTGATTGAGTTGCATTCTGAGTGACATCATCTGATAGCTCCTAGTCATTTGTTACCTCTTCACTGCATCTGGTCTCCGGTTAAGCTTACAAAGAGTTTATTCCCAACATTTAAAAAGTTCTAACCTGTGGAAAAGTTGGAATAATAGTACAGTGAACACTTATATAACCTTCACCTATCTTCAGCAATTCTAAGATTTTGTCTCTTTTTTTTTTTCCTCTCTTCTTTCCTCTACCATCTAAATTACATATATTTGTAACACACACATCTATTTGAAAGTAAAATTCAGATATCATGACATTCCCCCCCCAAAAAAATATTTCAGCTAAGGATAAGAACACTCTCCTACATAACTACAGCTCCATGATCACACCTAAGGAACTTCACATGCATTCAGTAACCACTAACATGAAGCTCATGATCAGGTTTCTTCCAAGTGGCTCCAGAATACCTTCGAGGCTTGAGTTTAGCATAGTCATGTCTCTCTAGTCTCTGTTAATCTCGAACAATCCCTTCCCCCCAATCTTTAGTTTCTCATGGTGAGTGTAGTCTTGTTGACCACACTCTAGACATGTCTATTTTTGTTATTAAGTTTCCCTTAAACACCTCTGGCAAGGACAGCACATATAGGATGCTGCGCATTTCCCATTGAATCACACCAGGGATCCGGGAGGCCAGGACGCTTTATTTTCGGTGATGGGGACGTGGATCACTCCACGAAGGTGCTTTCTCCATCATTAAAAGGCAGCCGCCCTCCTGCAATTAATAAGGAATCTGTAACTTTCCGGCTATTATTGACCTCAAACACCTTTCACCTGTGGCGTTAGCATCTGTCAGTTCCCTTTCCCCATGCTTGGAGTTTATAAAACGGTGATTTCCTAATTTTTATCATTCTTTTTGATTTATTAGTTGATGGTATTCTATAGACCTTTCAATTACCCATCTCTCTCTCCCTTCCTCTTCTAGAAGCAGGCTCAGATATTTTAAAAAATATATTAAATACGTTATTGTCCATCAAACATGTTTTAATTTTGATGAGACTATTTACTTTTTACAGCTGCTAGTTTTTTTCCTCACAGTCCTTTTCTTTTTTTAGATTTTCATTTCATAAAAACAAAAAAACAAAAACACCATCCTCTAATATCTCAAATGACAAGTCTTTTGGATTGTTGTTCTGTTATCTCGGGAGTCCTGCCTGCTCTTTTAGCCGGCTTTCCCTTACGCTGCATCCCTTCCTGATACTCTCAGTAGGTTTTGTCTTGAGCATATTTCAGCGGGGACTTTACAGATGTCTCTCCTCCCCCGCGCGGGGATCTCGAATGGCCCTCCTGTGGAAGTGCCCAGGTGATTTCCCACCGCTGCGGTTCGCGTGCCGGGATATCATTGGCTGGGGAAGACGTACGTCGATTTCTTGTATTCTGGGTTCCCGTGCTCCGTGAATCAACTTGGACTCCATTCACACTGGGTTCTGTTTCCATCAAATATAACGTACAGTGAGTGATCAGTGTCTTTACTCCCACGGGACAGCTTTCTTTTGGAACCCATAACTAATTTAGCTGAGCGTCCAGTACCAACTTCCAGGAGAGGCACCTCCTCGTCTGTTTTATGTGAAGAGCTGGTGTGATATTCTGGCCGTTGGGATACATAAGCAGTATGTATGTAGAGCTTCTGCACGAATAGCACGGCCCAGCATGTCCTCTCAGAGCCCTGCACCCGGTCACGCCCCACAGGGAGGGGCACACTCAGGCTTCCCCAAGGCACAGACGAGGCAGCAGATGCCGCAGAGGGTAGGGGACTTGCCCAGGGTCACATGGAGTAGGGGGAGCAGGGACAAGAACTCTGGCCTCCGAGGGGCTCTTTCCACCCAGCCGAGGTTCAGTTACCCAGGGATTGAGTCCTGGCCCGGGCGGCTCCGAACCCGCAGTGCCCTGGCCTTGCCTCTCCCTTGGGGCACAGAGAGGCGCTTGGATCGAGTGGCGGCCGGCCACCGCAGGCGAGCTGGCTGTGCGGCCCGCTTCCCCGGGGTTTATTCGGAGCACACTTTGACACAAGTCTCTGCGTTATTGGCACGATCACCTTTTGAAGAGTGTTTTGAATCCTTGATTTATCTTTTTGTCATTGTTTTTTTTCATAATGGTTTTCATTCAAAGGCAAGAACAGCTTTTGAACTGACCTTTTAACTTGGTAATGCTCATGCCACAAAGGGACACAGGAAAGGAACAAAGGCGCATTCCCGAGGGGGCTCGCTTGAAGTCTCCTGGTGATGAGATCTGGGAAACGGCACAAAGCATCTGGGCACAAAGCATCTGAGCGGGGCCCTCTCCGCTGATGGATGGCGCGCCCGGTGGAAGTCCCATGACCGGGAGCGGCCCCCTGTACCCTACAGGGGGGGGCGGGGGGGACGGTACCCCACCCTCTCACCACGACTCGTAGCCACCCTCGTGCCTCCTGGCTTTGCCCTCAGGAGCCAGGGGTGTACTTGGGAGGTTTGGACTCTGCCCTATAGACCACAGGGAGCCATGGAGGGTTCTGGGCAGGGAAGGACCAGAAAGAGCCAGCAGCCTGGGTTAGAGTCATGGCTCTGATCAGGTGACCTTATGTGAGTCACTGGCCTCTATGAGGGTCACTTGATCCTCAGCAGCCATCTAGGAGCACTGCCTCGATGCTAGGCACAGGGGTCACAGGGGGCCGGGAGAATCCCACAGTCCTTTGTTCCACCTTGGATACTTCTCTTACCACGTGTATTGCTTTTATTATCTCACTGGTCTGGACACAAGTCTGAGACCAGTTCCACTGGCTACAGTCAGGTGTTGGCAGGGCTAATTCTTCCTGGAGGTTCTAGGGGAGATGGTTTTCTGTCCTTTTTAGCTTCTGGTGGCCACCACATCCCTTCTTCCAACTTCCTAGTACATTCCAACCTCTGCTTTCATTGTCGCATCAGCTCTCTTCTCTGTCAGATCTTCTGTTTCCCTCTTACAAGGTCTCACCTGGGTAATCCAGGATACTCTCTTCCATATCAAAACCCTGAGTCCCATTTACGAAGTCCTTTAGACCAGCGGTCACCAGCTTTCGGACCTCACGGACCGCCGGTTGCTGACCATGTAAGGTACCACTCACAGGCTAGTGTGAGGATTTCATTGGGGGCCATTGTTCAACCCACCACACCACCTCGTATTGCGATTTGTGTCTGTTCATTTTACAAGGCTGGGTCTCCCTGGGCAGGGGACAGGCCTGCCAGGTGAGTGCCACGTGTTTGCTGGGTGAGTGCACGAATGCTTGCTTTGGAGTTGAGAAGGGGTGACAGCCAGTCGGGCTGTGGAGGATTGGTGTAGGTTTGCCAAAGGGCGTTCATCTTGTAAACAGGCGTAGAGGCACGGCTGAGGAGTTTGGCATGGAGGGAATGCAGGGGGCGTGAGGGTGCAGAGCGGGATGAGCTCGGGTGGTGGGTGGTCATAGAGGGCCCACAGGGCACCCTAAAGGGCCTGGATATTACGTTATAAGGAAGAAGTATGTGTGGGTCTTTGGAGTCATTGCCTGGGTTCAAATTCCTCTGCTGCCACCTGCTTGCTGTGCAACCTGGGAAAATTACTGGACAACTCTGAGGCTCAGTGCGGTAACTACTCCACAGGGCTCTTCTGAGAGGCAGAGGCTTCTGATACTTTCAGGACACTCAGCACAGAGCCTGGCACAGCCAAAGGAGTCAGGCATGTAACAGTATTTGCTGTGACATGGCTGTCATTCTTATGAATATGATTTTTGATGGTGATGATGGGGAACCTTGGAAGAGGGTCAGCCTGACAGCAGTATGGCCAGACTTTCCTTTTTAGAAAGTTGCCTGTGACGCCCTTTGGAGATGTGGGGGGCTGGCTTAGGGTGGGGGCCTCCCTGGGGGTCCTGAAGCCAGACAGGACGCTATTGCAGTGGTCTGGGTGAGAGATGAGGCAGAGAGCAGAGATGGGTACCCGACAGGTGTTACCACCTGGGAGGTTTCAGAGCTGCCCGGGCAGCCCCTGCTGTGCTCCCTCACAGTGCTCCAAGGGGGTCCTAGCGCCCATCAGGCGCCTGTGCCTCGGGCATCGCTTTCCTACAGCGACGCTGATGTGCAGCAAGGGAAGGCCACCTCGTCCTAGTCCCTGAGGGTTCAGACAGAGGTGGGACTTGGGTCTTTAGTGGCGGAGCCGGTGGGGTGGAGGGTTCTGATGTGAGTGTGGGGACCTGGGAGGGTGGGTCTGACACAGCCTCTGTGCCGACCCTCCACCTTCCACATCCTCTACCGTCCGTCCGTTCATGCCTTCGCACCTCTTTCCAGCTCCTTTTGTCACATTCCCCATGAATTCACTTGCAGAATTCTGGTAGCCAGGGGCCTAGGCAGGTGGTTTTGAATGGAGGAAAATGGCTTGATGAGTCGGGGAGGCCAGGAGAGGGGGAGGGCCGCGCGCGGGGGGAGGGCGAGGAGCTCCGTGTTCCAGCACCAGCGTAGGAAACCGGAGAACAAACTGCACGTCCAGGCGATCCCCCATCACGCCCCTTCATACATCTTCAGGAGGAAGCCAATTCAATAGAAGCTGCCGTGGCGAGACTGCAATTGTTCCTGCAGTCATATCTGACCCCGCAGGGATGTTGGAGGAAAGTGTATTTCAATGTCACCATCAAAAGAGCTGTCAGTTTTACATAGTAAATGGGTTTTCAGAGAGCTATGTCATATTGTTATTTTTAATACATTCTTTTTAGAAAATGATTTTGCTTTACTTCAGATGGATGCCTGCTGGAGGGGAAGAAAAACCTAATGAGAATTAAATACAGGTAGATTGTTTGTAGAAAGTTCCTCATGCATATGCCTGAGTTTACCTATCAGAAGCACAGCACAGTTCTCTGGTACTTTTTAAAAAACGTATTACATATATGTTTAATTTGAAACATCAGTGATGAGAGACTCACCGATCAGCTGCCTCTTGCATGCCCCCTATTGGGGATTGAACCCGCAACCCACGCATGTGCCCAGATTGGGAAGTGAACCATGATTTCCTGGTTTATGTGTGGACGCTCAACCACTGAGCAACACTGGCCAGGCTCTTTGGTGCATTTCAAATGGCTGCGGAAGCTTTACAGGAAAGCTGGAGAAAGAAAACAAAATAGAGCTG
The DNA here is from genome assembly GCF_014108245.1 of Pipistrellus kuhlii. Taxonomy (NCBI): domain Eukaryota; kingdom Metazoa; phylum Chordata; class Mammalia; order Chiroptera; family Vespertilionidae; genus Pipistrellus; species Pipistrellus kuhlii. The sequence goes on from NW_023425525.1 coordinate 8,449,665, forward strand.
CGATGAAACAATTTGTGTAATGATTAGAAGAACGTGTGTGTGTGTGTGTGTGTGTGTGTGTCCCAGCAGGATCATGGTGACATCAACAAATTAACTTGCATTCGGTCCTTGGCAAGTGTCAGGCTACACTGATGTGTGTGTAACAATGTTCACAGCCTAAAGGCACTTTGGAGATGATTTGGTCCCAGCCAATATGGACCCTGTGGCTCAGAGAGGGAGAGTGGCCAGTGAGGACACGCACAGAGTGAGGGCCAGGCTGGGAGAGCCGCCTCCTGAACCCCTCCCGTGCCCCTCCCGCTCTCTGCTGTCGGCATCTCTCTGCTGTTCTCCCTGGTCCACTGATGTCTTCCTTTCTCCTAGGAAGCACCCGTCGCCAGTGCCCTGCAAGGTGGATGATGAGCCGGGGGCCCTGCAGCTCGGTAGGTGTGACTCTGGCCTCCATGCCTTGCCTGTCAGGGCCCAGAGTCTTCTCCTGCTCTGCCAGGGGGGTTGGGGGGGGGCTGGGTGGTGGGCCCTCCCCTGGCGGGGTGGAGGCTCCTCTCTCCCCCGACCTCAGGAGGGAGGGCTGGCCGGGGAGCAGAGCACGCTCCTGTGTGGTTGCTGTCTTCTTGCCCCACCCCTCGTTCCCTCCTGGGGAAATCTAAGAGGTCTCTGCGTTTCTGGGTCCACCTGGGGCCTGAGGAGCCTTCTCTGCATTTGGAGGTTCTTAGGGCCATTCAGAACCTACAGAGGCCCCAGAAGATCGTCTCAGTCAACGTGTTAGCCCGGCTGTGCCTGGGCAGTCCATTCCTCTGCAGTACTTACCAACGTGCGATTGAGGGGACATACGAACAGGGAGGTGCATAGGGTACGCTCAGCTGGGTGCATTCACACATGTAGACCCCCTAACTCCTTAGCACGCGTTAGTCTTGAAGCAGTGTTCCCCTCTTTCTGTAATTCTCTACCCCCACCCCCACCCCCCAGACGGCGTGTCTGCGGGGCTTGCCAAAGGCAGCGGTAGATGGAGAATGACCATCTGCCCACCCTCCCAGACAGCGAGGATGGGGCTTGAGTGCCTTTTACATTTGCTCTTCTGGAAGCAGCCATCCACCTGTGGCCATTTGGGCACATAGAGCTGCGCACACACTTGCCTCCCCTTTTAAGGCTCCCTTTTAACTGAAGCAGAAAGCGGGGCCCTTAGAAGCGACTGCCAGAAGCGCCGTCTTAGGCTTTGCTTTGAAGCGGCTGAAAGGCAGGGCAGGCCTCTGAGTGGGGTGTGGATCCTGCCTCGCTCACTCCAGAGGGGCCTGGGGTTTGAGTCACCGGGAGGGCGGGCGGGCGGGGTCGCTGGGCCTGGGAAGGCCCTCTCGGTGCAGACAGGAGCCGGAGCCAGGAAGCGCTGGCGTCCGCAGCCGTCCTGAGGGCCTCGGCGGAAGATTTTCCACTGAGAGCCTTCAGGTCCCACGGGCCTCTCCTGGAGGAAGGCTTTCAGCGGCCCTCAGAGCCCGGCTCTTTGAGGCACAGGCGGTTTTCCCGAGGGAGGCAGCCCTGCGGGCCGGTGGCTCAGCTGGGACTCAGAAAGGGAGGAGACAGAAGAGCCCATGGAGCCCCGTCACCCAGAGAGGGGCAGAGGTTTGGGGTGGGGCGGACACAGGAGTCACGTCTGGTGAGAGCAGTGGTTGGCAAACCGTGGCTCGCGAGCCACATGCAGCTCTTTGACCCTTGAGTGTGGCTCTTTCCCAAAATACCAAGGCCTGGGCAAGTCTATAATATTTTGAAGAAGTGGCGTTAGAAGAAGTTTAATTTTTAAAAATGTGGCTCTCAAAAGAAATGTCAATTGTTGTACTGGTGATATTTGGCTCTGTTGACTAATGAGTTTGCCAACCACTGGGTTAGAGAAACAACATGCTCTGCCCAGCAGGTCACTCTCCTTGGTTCTGCTGGCAGTTCTGTGCCGGCCCGGGCGCTGCAGGAGGCGGGGGGGAATAGAAGTGCCCTCCTCCTCGCAGGGCAGGGCTGGGTGGCACCCAGGAAGAGAGTGGCCTCCACAGCAGTGCAGGAAGCACACGCCCAAGTTCTGTGCCGCTGCAGGTTCTGTGGCGAGTTCTGGAAGTTTCCATAGTGAGGCGGGATCTAGACTGTGAAGGATGGCAAAGTCTTGCCAAGTAGAGCTGTGAAATGAGCCTGCTGGGCAGGGCCTGTGTGTGAGAGAGGTTGGCTTGAGGTGACCTGCCCGGAGGGAAGGGGTGGGTGCGGGGCGAGGAGGCCGGAGGGAAGGCCATGGCCAGGCACGGCCTGTGCTGAGCGCTGTGCTCGAGGGTGACGGGACGGTCAGCCAGCAGGGGAGAGGCTGTGCTGGCCAGCGGCGCGCCGGGCTGTGGGGGGTCATCTCTGCTTGTGCGATGGGGGTGGATTCCAGGACTAAGAGCCTGGGCTTTGGGAGACTGGTGAGGGCTCTGGAACAGTCCAGAGAGGAGGTGATGGGCCCCCTGTTTTAATGGGGAGACCCTGCTACAGGAAGAATTATCTGCCTCTTCCCTCTGCTCTCAAGACCCTTGCACTCTTCCCCATTCTAGCACGTAATCACCTTGTAGCACCTGTTTGGGGCTCTGCCTCCCCCTCCAGGCGGGGCTCTCCCTGAAGCAGGGATGATGTTTCAGGCATCACCCCCTCTTGTCCCTCATAATCCCTGGCACAAGGTGAATTAAACGCTTCACGAGCAAATAGAAAAATCGTCTGGCTGGTGTGCTCAGTGGGTGAGCATTGACCCATGAACCAGGAGGTCCTGGTCTGGGTTGTGGGCTTGGTCCCCAACAGGGGACGCGCAGGAGGCAGCTGATGGATGATTCTTCTCACCATTGGTGTTTTTATCTCTCCCTCTTCTTTCCTCTCTGAAACCAATAAAACAGGCATGTATAAGGTCAATGACACTCTCCTGTAACAGTGAGAGGAAGGGCGGGCATGGTCGGAGACATCCTGGAGGCAGGATGATCCGGGTGCTGGCGCAGGGTGGTGTGTGGGGAAGGGCCCTGGTGGGGAGTTGGGGATGGAATCTTTATAGACCGAAGCCTGAGGGGTGCTGTGCTGAGACTCGAGCTGGGGGTATTGGGCGCTTCCAGAAAATACCCATAGGCAAACCGGGTAAAGACGGATGGGGCCTGGGTTATGTATTCCACTCTCCATATGGTTTCCTCCAAGGGGCAAGTGAACGGGATAGGAAACCAAACCTCTTCTTCTCTCTAACCAGATAACTATGCCAGGGCCTTAAAAATAGAATTCTCAGACCGCCGGCATCTGCAGCCGGTTTTGTCTGCTTGGCCAGCATGTCACTCGGCGGCGCTTTGTTTTCCCTCGCATGGCGGTCCCGCCACATCTGGGCCGCCGGCCTGCTCTGTGGTCCTGAGCAGGGGCCAAGGTCCTCCTGGCAGAAGCCAAGGCGGCTGCCTCCTCCTGGGGCCGCACCCGCTCTGCCTCCCCTGGGCCTCAGCCTCCATCCTCAGACAGTCATGGGCCCAAGCAGAGCCCGGTTCAGCCCGGCTCCCTCCCGGACAACCCAGGCTAGACAGGAGCCTCCACGTAGGCTTAAATATTGCCCCTTCTTCCCCCCAGGAAACAGTCTGGTCCAAGGTGTTGTTAGGAGCCCTCAGGGCTGGGGGCTTCACTCTCTTCCTCTGTTTGGGCCTCTGGGCTCTATAGTCCAGTTATTTCTATTCCTCCAGCAAAATTTCTCACTATCGATCTTTGCAAAGCCTGCCCTCTCTCTTTCCCTTCATCCCTCTCTGTCCTCCTTCTCCTCTTCACCCTCCTCCTCCTCCTCCTTGTTGTCCTCCTCCTCTTCCTCCTCTCTCCCTCCCTCTTGCCTTTCCTTCCTTATTTTCCTTTGGCCCCACCCCCAAACTTCCATGACCCTCCCCTCCATCAGCCACCATTCTCGTATTTAGTTGATATCTTTTTCTTGTGCATATCCTTGAAAAATGTATAGCGTTGTCCTGTGTCATGGATGTAAACCTCATCTGTTTGCTTACTTTCTCTGCCCAATGCCCTGTTTTTAAGCACCTTGCATGTTGAAATAAAGAACATCTGGTCGTTATTTCAGAGTGTTTTTGTAGGGCCATGGTCACCGTGGCTTTTCAGAAACCCTAACTGTGAAAGGTTCTCATTTAAATCTCTGACTTATGAAAGCATCCTTTTCAGACTGGGCCTGTCTCCGTCTTGGTGTACCGAGCCCTTGGCATTGGCCTCACGCTGGCCTGGCCCTCCGCCAGGGCCGAAAGGGAGGCTAAAGAATGAGATATGAGACTTGTGTCCCGGGCTGCTGGCCTTCAGAGACCACCTCCAGAAGACATGGGGCAGGGACAGGGACATGTCTATAGTCCTAGAGGCACAGAACGGTGGGGGGAAATGTCGCTCTCTGTACGGTGCGGTAAGCTTTTTACATGAACCTTTAATCTTGAAGAAACGGAAGAGCAGGAGGCCCAGAGGCTCTCTAGAGCAGCGTTTTTCAACCGCTGTTCCGCGGCACACTAGTGTGCCGCGAGATGTTGCCTGGTGTGCCGTAGGTGCAGACAAGACAAGAATTTTATAATTTTTCACTATTTTGTTTACTTAATATTTCATAATAAAGTAATTATAAAATACTTTCTTTGTGTTTATTTGATTCCTATTCAAGAGAATTACTTTATATATAGTCAATATAGGCACAGAGTTAAATTTTTTAACATTTTCTAATGGTGGTGTGCCTCGTGATTTTTTTCATGAAACAAGTGTGCCTTTGCCCAAAAAAGGTTGAAAAACACTGCTCTAGAGACCCGGCTTTGCCAGTGTAATTGCCTCGGGTGGTTTTCACTGGAGCCTTCATCTGAGTCTGGGAAGTGCTTCGCCGTGGCGAAGGGGAGAGGGGCCTCGGCCCTGGGAAGGCTCACGCGGGACCTGCCCTGGCCTCAGTCCCACAGCTGTCGGAGACTCTATCTGGGATGTGGCCTCGGGTCCCACTGGCTGGAGGTCCAGGGACCTCTGACTGGCAGGAAGGCAGGCCAATGAGCAGTCGGCCTGGGTGTTTATCCGGTCTCTGCCAGTTCCCATCTGTGTGACTTAACCTTCTCGAAGCCTCTGACTCCTCGTCTGCAGATAATTACTCCCTCACAGGGCTGCTAGGAGGTTTGGTGGTAAAACATGAGTGGTTAATAAGTGAAAGCTACAACACTGATGATCTGTTATCATTTTATCAGGAACGTGCGTTTCCTGTGCTAATTCTGCCCTCGTCATGCTTGTCCTCGGGGTTCACACTTGTGCATCGTGCCCACCTTTCCTAAGGAATGCGCTGCGCGAGGCTTCTCTGGGCCCAGGCACTGCTTCCACCCTGTGCCCCCAGCAGAGCTTTCCGGGGACCGCAGCCGCATCCCACGGCCAGCAGCCTGTGGCAGGGCCGGCGTGGGGTCCGGCACGGAGCAGGCTGACTCCCCTGCCTCTCTCTACCGGGGAGGGACGGTGGGCGGAGGACCGCCTTTGACTCCGAGCTCATCACACTCTCGGTGGTGAGCGACTTCACCGAGAGTGATAAGCAGGAGCTCACGCAGCCTTCTCTTTCAGAGGACGTGGAGGACGTGGAGGATGAGTTGTTTCGGGAGGAAGTCGTTCTCTCTCCAGTCCCATCCGCGCCCAGGCTGCACATAGCGTCAAAGCCAATCGACCTCTCAGTGGCAAAGGTGGGTCCCAACTTAAAAGTGCGAGTAGACACTTATCGATCTGAATGGGTGTGGATGGGGGTGGTGTGAATGGAAGACGGTTTTATTGGAATTGGTGTGAATGAGGTGATTTTGATCTTTCTGGCTCCTTCATCTCAGTATAGCCTCTCAGTGGTCATCACACTGGGAGGTTGGGTGGGATGTAAACGAAAACCTAAATGACAGTCAGGAAAATGGGGGCCTAGTCCTGGCAGCTCCCAACCCTCCCCGAACCAAAAGGTCTCAGCCTCCTCCCATCAAACGCTCCAGGGCCCTGCTCTTCCGTCCCTGAGCAGCCTCATGGCATCTGCAGTGGCCCCAGAGCTGGTGTGGTCATGGGTAGTTGCCCTCACTAGACTGGCCCTGCTCCTGGACTCATCTCTGGGCCCAGGCTGGTAGCAGTGAGGAGGGACAGGGAGGAGTTAACAATTTTTCAGCACTCTCTGGGCTCACACTCGGGTCTCCTTGAAGGACATTGGGACCTAGGGGGCAGGTTCCTGGCCTTACAGCCTCCTCAGCAGAGTGCCCAGGACTCCGTACCATCTCGGCTGCCAGGCGGCCTCACCCCTCCCTTTGGCCGTGGGATGAGTTCTGCTCTGTTGTCCGTCACTGGCTTTTCAGCCAGGATCCAGGAGGAAGATGTAAAACTCCTGGGCACAGCTGTCCTCCTCCTCTTCCTACTCACCAGGTATTTACTCAGCACACAGATCAAAAGTCAAAGATTTTTCTAGAGCTTTTCCCTCCCCTCCCTAGACTTCATGGCCTCACTGGGAACTGTCCTGTGATTAAGAGAACAGACACAGGCCTCAGCCAGAACTCTCAATCTCTCTGGGTTCTAGGCTCTCAGGAAACTTCGTTCCAGTACATGGATGGTGGTAGTTGGTGCAAGGAACCCGCCCTGGCAGATGACCCTGCCCTCCACCTCCCTCCACTCCCTCCTGTGCAGCCAGCCCTCCTTTGACGACAGGGGGACAAATGCTCTTGTACTTCATGAAAAGAAAAAAGCCATGTTAGAGAGAGATAATCTGAGCTGTGGGAAAGCTCTCACCCAGGAAGGGGGGTCTGCGGAGGTGGCATCGGAATCCACATGCTGGCATCTTCAGAGTCCCCGGCTGTAAAATCATGGTGGAGAGAGAGGAAGTAGCCAGCATGAGGAGTGGGCATCCAGGGAGAGGCTCTGCCTTCCTGCCCAAGGGCCAGGCAGTGGGGGAGGGGCTGGCACTTTCTGGGGCTCTGGAGGGTGGGGCTTGGGTTGATGGGAGGTAAACCGTGAGCTCACTGCCAGTCAGAAGTTTAGAGACGGCAGAGATCGTGAGGTGGCGGGACCTCCTTCACTGGGTGGTTGCGGTGTTCCAACCAAGACCTTGGGGACCACGCTTGGTGGTGTTGTAGGGGAGATTCTCACATATGGAAAGGGTTATACTAGAGCAGGTTTGGCGGACTTTTTCTCTAAAGGCCAGGTAGTATATTTTTGGTTCTCTGTTGCAATCGCCCAACTCTGCTAATGCCATATAAAAACAGACATAGACAATATGTAAACAAATGGGCATTGATTGCTGTGTTTCAATAAAACTTTATTTATAAAACAAGTGGGGGCCGGATTTGGCCTGTGGGTTTGCTAAGCCTGTCCTATAGCACCAGTTGTCAACCTTGGCTGCTCATTGGAATTGCCTGGGAGGTTTATAATTACCGACACCAGAGCCGGATGCCCAGGGTTTCTGATGCAGCGGGCCTGGCACGTGGCCTGGGCACTAGGACTGTCAAGAGTTTCGTAGGTGATTACAACGTGCAATCAAGAACTTCCAAGTTCCCTTGTAGAACGAACATTCTGGGTCTCATGTTTCCGCTAAGGAACTTAAAAAAAAGGTTTTGACCTGGGTCAGCACACGCTGGTTTGGATTACAGATGTCCCAGAAGTACGACGTCAGGGCAAATATTACTTCTTTCAGTGTGAAGAAATAATATCAGCAAAATAAAAAGACATAGCCTTCCTGAGAATGGACGGCCCTGCCGAATCCAACAGCAGCCCCTGTGGGAACCCTGGGCAGTGAGTGCACTGGTTACTTTGAAAATAGCCAGTAAAACGCTCTCTCTCTTCTTTTGACAGGACGTAAAGACCCTGCTGTTCGGTTCCAGCTTTTGCTGTTTCAATGAAGAGTGGAAACTTCAGAGTTTTTCCTTTAGTGACGCAGCCTCGTTAAAATACGGCATCGTGCAGAACAAGGCAGGTTGCTTTCACGCTTCCCCAGTACCTTGCTGCGGCCCCTTTATGGGTAGGGGTGGCATGCACCCCAGAGGGTTAACCCTACGGACGTTACCTGGGCCAGCCAGTGCTGGCCAGCCCCACATTTGGCAGTTGTCACCCGGCAGGAACCTCACCTGTGGCTGCCGAGCAGGAGCTGGGGCGCCAGAATCCCCTCTGAGAGCCAGGAGTCCCCGCGTCTGGCGGGCACCAGAGAGCGTCCTTAGGCTGCGCAGAGAGAAGTGGTTTTCTCAGGATAAGGGAGGCAGGTGGAGCATGAACAAAGCGGGTGTGTGGGAAGGGGAGGCCATGTGAAAGCCCAGCGGCCGCAGAAAGTGAGGAGCAGAGGCGTGAGGGGCGTTGCTAAGACAGAAACAGGTGCGATGTGGCAGGATTTGAACATGGCTTGCACCTCTCTCCCCCGATGTGCCCTTAACAGGCCCCAAGGTCCTGTAAGTCCCGCAGGTTAACTGGGTCCCATTTCCCAAGCCCCGGGAGCCTCCCCTGCCCCACACTGCCTGGGGAAGAACCCCCAGACAGCCAGCTTCTTCCCCAGTGTGGCCAACCTCAGCACCCCCACGTCCAGGGCTCCCACAGCCTGCTGTCCTGTCAGTCCTGAGTGTTGACGTCTCTAGGGATGAGCTCTTCGGGGAGCCTACATCAGTCTCTAGGCTGATGTGGGAGGGGACAAGCCACACCTATTGGGCACTGCAGGCCTCGGTGGCAGACGTGAGCGCACGTAAGCAGAGGCTGCAAAGGGATGCTCTTCAGCGAAGGTGGTGGGGAAGGCTTCCCGGAGGAGGCGGCCTCCAGGGTGGGCCTCGAAGGCCAGGGCGGCATTTGGCACCCGCAGCCTGTGGACACGGAAACGTTCCCCTGGGTGATGGGAAACCTATGGTGACGTCCCGGCTGGTTGTGCAGTCACTTTCCTCCCATCAGTCATTGCCAGCGCCCTTCCCTCCAGCGACGGCTGCCGGGGCCTTGGCCGCCCCCTCCCGTGACTGGGGGTCAGCACAGCGTGGAGGGACCCACCATGTCGGAGACCGCTGTTTCTGAGGCGGGGCTGGAGAGGCCCCGGGCTGGCTGTCACCTGTGCGCAGAGCTGGTCCTGCAGGAACGACGGCCCTGCCCTGGGCACTTCCTGCTGGCACTGACGCGTGCCCTCCGTTGCAGGGTGGTCCCTGCGGGGTCCTGGCGGCTGTCCAAGGCTGTGTCCTGCAGAAGCTCCTGTTTGAAGGAGCCGGCGGTGTGGACTGCGCTCGGTAAGTGGGCGCCCATTCCTGCGCAGCCTTCCCCGGAGGCCCCGGTGTCCAGGGTCACAGGCCGGGCCCGGCGTGTCCTTGAGCTGGCAAGGGGCTGGGGGCTGGCGAGGGGATAGGGGCCTGTGCGACCGGGAAATGAGTGTGTGCATTTGTCTAGGGGCAGGGAGCTGTCCACATGGTCCATCGGCTTTAGGATGGCCACTCCCCTCCAAAGCCACATGCGGCCGTCACAGCCACGCCAGCCCGCTGCCCCTGCCCTGAGCCCAGGGCTCGCCTCCCTCCCCGTTACCTCCCCTCTGCCAGCGTCCCAGCCCCAGGGAACTCGCTCCATGCCTCCTGCCACCTCTTTTCAGCTCACAGGTCGTTTGCACACAGCAGGCCAGCCTCACTCCCACTCACTTGGCAGACTTTTCTAAACATTTCTGTGCAGATAAGGAGGCTTGTGCTCCAGAAATGTTCTGCTGGATGATGGATGGCTGGAGAGCGGACTCCTGCCCCGTGGGTGGTGCAGAGACAGAGGAGGGGACGGTGCTGGCCAGGCTTCCCTCTCCTCCCTGCGGGCCAGCTGCTAGCTGTTGCTTTAGTTGAAATAGGACTCGCATGCAGAAAAGCACACAAACTGCCCCAGTTCTGCTTAACGACCTGTCCCAAACCACACACGGCGACTGCGTCACCCAGCACCCTGAGAATCCCCTGCCAGGGGACGGGGCACCTCCATTCTCCTCCCCGGAGTCCAGGTAAACAGGCTCTAAAGTCGCAGTTAGGTTTTGCGAGTTCCTGAATAGGAACGGAAAGCACTCGTCTTTTAAACTAGCCACGTCATCGCCTTTTTAAAAAAGTTTTTAAGATTGAGTGCTATGAAGACACCACGGCCATTCCCATTTATCCAGGTTCAGCTTCCGGGGGATGGCGGTTCCCCAGACGGTCAGCCAAGCTCCGTGCAGATGAGACTCTTTGCTGCTTCGGTGCTTTTGCTGTAGGCAGGGTCCAGTGAAGGTGGCTTCTCAGGCTTGGCATCTTGTGCCTTGTCCGATAGTGGGATTTGTCCAGTTGCTTTATAAAATGATAACCAAGGTGATTTTACTCAAGTCAGAGGTGCTGACCATGAGCAAGCATTGCCCTAATCGGCACAGCGACTACTCACTGGTCTTTGTTCGCTAGACACTCCGCCCCCGCCCCCCCCTTTCTCCCAGGTCCGTCCCTCGCTGCCTCCATGTGTCAGACACTCCATGGCCTGCTCAGGAAGCCCAGCCCAGCCGAGGGCGGGCAGCTTGAGTGTCCATATCGTGGGCAGAGAGCCTGCCATTGACTCTCCCCAAGGCCAGCTCAATGCACCATGTTGAGGAGCGCTCCTGACTGGCTGGTGGGATGTGCTCAGCGAGGGCCCCTGGCTGCCCGAAAGGTGTAGGGGCTCCCTCTGAGCACCCTGCCCCCTCATGCCTCGCTCCCTTCCCTGAACTGGAAGGAAGCGTGCAGGGCGGACTTAGCAGGTGCTTATTGGGAAGACAGGCTTAATGAGGCAGCCGTGGCCTTGCCCTCATGGCGCCTCTAATTGAAGCAAGAGCCAGACAGACAGACAGTGGGCTCCAGGGGACGTGCAGGGTGCCAGGGGCCCACCTGGATGTGAGGAGGGCCAGCAGCTGCTGGGGCAGTGACATTTCTTCTCACCGAGAGCCCGGGATGAACAGGACTGATTCCTCTTCTCACACCTCCTCCCACATGGCGCTCCTCCCTCAGTTTCCCCTTTCCAGCAGGTGCCTCATACTCCTTCCGGCCCTCCAGGCCCTGGGGGCTGGCTGCTCATTGCCCAGAGGCCATGGCTTCAGGGAGGCCTTCCCAGACCTCCCGATTCCAGACAAACCTGGCCTGCCTCCAAGCCCCGCCCCCATCAGTGCCTGTTCATCCCTGTCATTGTCCACCCACAGCCCCCACCTCTGACACCATCTGCAAGAGGACCCCGGCTTTCCTGGGCTGTCAGGCTCACAGAGGCCCTCAGGACGATTGTTATGAAGGCATGGACAAATGAACAGCTATCCAGACTAACAGGGAGGAAAGGGGAATGGTATGCCAGTAAGGAGAACCATGTGTGCAGGGACTGAGGGCGGGGACAGCAGAGCTGGAGAGCTGAGAGTGGCCAGGGCAGAGTTTGGAGGGGCAGGATGAGACTGGGGCTGGCGGGTGGGTCAGGGCCAGGCTGCCAGAGGGGCCTTGGGGCCTGGCCGCCTGCTGGGGTCAAGCCTTGGCCTTGGCCCTCGTGGGAGAGAGATGTCTTACAACTCCTCTCAGCCCATATCCCTTTGGAGTTGCTTTTGAACTTGGACTTGGGCTTCTGAGAAAGTTGTGGATCAGTAGTCAGGGCAAGGCTTTTAAGTTGGTGCCAGGAATGCTGTGTCTGCCCCAGGCACTAAGCAGGCTTGGTTCCTTATTGCCCACCCTGAATGCCCACTCAGGGGATGTGAGAGCCCGGATCCAGGCACAGCCTTGTGGCTGAGCTCTGCTCTGCACACCAGAGACAAGAGCCAGGGCCCGGGAGGCAGGCAGCCATCCCGGCTGGGGCTGTGGGTGGAAGAAACCTGCAGCTGCGGGAAGTGAGGTTCTACCTCCCGCTGCCCGCCGTCAGCCCTGGCCCGTTTCTATTGACAGGTGTCTGTCTGTGTAGGCACTGATTGGATGGAGAGCCTCTGGGTTCAGGCTATGACTTGGGTCAAGCAAAGGCCAAGGGAATGAGACACTGGTGACGGAGGAAAGCGGGGGTGTGTGGAGGGGTGTGTGGGGGAGCCAGCAGGATCTGAGCCGATGCTGTGCTGTGGCAGGGCCCTGCGGGTCAGAGGCCACGGGAAGCTGCCTCTGCCAAGCTGGCCTCAGTGCGGCCTGGAGGTGCTGAGGCCGGGAGGTGAGGGGAATGGGTGGGGTGTGCCTAGCTGTGCTCCCTATCCTTGTCCCCAGGCTGGGGGTACTAAAGAGAGTGTGAGACTGGGGCCTAGGAACCTGAAATTGTGGGGGAGCAGGGCCTCGCTGTCTCCATCTGTGAATCCGTCCTGCCTAAGGCTGACTGCAAGCCAAGGCCTTTGTACATCCCCAAGGGCTGCGAGAGTGAGTAGCACCACGGGTGTCGCTTGCCAAGGTGCGTATGGGGAAACTGAGGCCCAGAGAGGCAAAGATGCTTGCCTAGGCAGAGCCAGGTCTGGCATGTGGCACCCTGTCCGTCACTCACACTGCTGTGCCCTGGAGGAGACTCGGGGACGGGAGAGCCAGAGAGGAGGGGAGGCCTGAGCATCCTGAGTGTGGACACCCAGAAGCCTCTCGGTGACCAGGGGGTGGCTCTGGGTTTTACGAGGGGCTTCTCGACAGAACCACCCGCCTTCCTAATTTGGGGAAGTCAATGGGGAAGAATGCAGAACTAGCCCAGCAGGTACCTGGGGACCCGCTCACCTGGCATTTCTGCAGGGACCTCTCTCAGGCCCAGCTCCTCTCCCAGTTGATTTATTTTTTCCATTTTAACACTGATGGAGGGGTCTTTCACCTCGCGCGGGCTGTGTGCTGGGCTGGGTGTGAGGCTTCTGACTGAAAGTCCAGGATGTCAGAAATGACTCGGCTTAAAAAAAAATAAAAAATAGGCGGGCACACGCCTTCTCTTCAGGAACCCTGGCACGGCCACCTCGCCTCGCCGCGCCTGCAGCTGGCGGGCTCGGGGGCTCCCGCGCCGGGTCTGCAGGCCTGGGGTGGAGACCCCGCCTCGCTCTCTCTCCTTCCCACTGACCGGCGGTTGGGGGAATGCTCTGTGGAAGCCTCGGAGGGGGTGCTGTGCCCTCGGGAAGGCATGCTGAAGTAAAGGGCTCTCGGCAGGGCCCATGCTCTGCTGTGGGATGTCGGCTTCATTAGGACTCATCCCGTCAGGCCGGCAGCTGACCTCTCTGCTGTCCTGGAGGACAGTGCGGGCGGCGGGACGCCGTGTTTTTCCACTCGAGGAGGGCTGTGCCAGCGCTCAGCGGGTGGGCAGGTGGCCAGCCCTCAGTGCCCTGCAGGCCTGGCAGGGCCATGGGCAAGATGCTGTCCTCTCACCTTCACTTTCCTTCTGAAGTCGGGGAATTTGAGGCTCAGAGATGGAAGGACACTTGTCCGAGACCCCTCCAGACATAGAGCATAGCCGGCTCGGACCCAGGTCCAGTGGCCCCGGGCCAGCCTTCCTCCCACCCCCTCTGGCAGCTTGGGCTGTGAGAGGGAGCAGATGGACGAGCACTGCATGCAGCTTGCCTCTGTATTCTCTGTGAACTCAGCCTAGTGGGCCTGTGAGATGGACAGTCAGGCTGTTCTAGGATAAGTTGGGTGGCTTTCCTTCCTCGGTGGCAGCAGGGCTGGGGCACGTCTGCTCAGCCTCAGGGGCCGCCAGAGCTGTCCCCCTTTTACACCCCCCCCCCCCCCCCCCCCCGCAAGGCCAGCAAGTCTCCGGGCCCTTGGCTCCTCCTCCAGCCCGCCCAGGGCCCCTCCTCCAGGCGCTTCCCCTGGTCCTCATCGGAGGGGTCCCTCCAGGCTCTGAGGCGCCTCTCTGGTGGCAGAGGGAAGGAGGGGCTGCGCTGCCCCCGGTTTCTGTCCGTCACACAAACACGCTCCTTTCCTCCTCAGGCAGCTGCACCCTTCCAACGCGCACAGGACCCACTGCCTGGCGCTGGCCATCGCGGACATCCTGTGGCGGGCCGGGGGCCGCGAGAGAGCCGTGGTCACACTGTAAGTCTTCCCGGGGCCGTGCTGCTACCACTTAACCTGGGGCTGGCTCAGCTGTTGTGAAGCTGGCTGTGTGTCCTCCCAGACCCTGCCTGAGACCAGCCGGAGAGCCAGTGGATGCGCTGGGCAGCCCTGCCTTGGGCGAGCGGGGGGAGGGGGGCTCCATCTCATCTCAGGACAGGCCAGATCTGCCTGCCTGGCCCCCGTGCCCGGGAGCTCCGGGGGTGCTGCCTGCCTGAGAAAACCTCTGACCCGCACCTGTTCCCCTCTATAATTTTCTGACCCAGAAGCCTCGGAAAACAACCCTTGGATTGACCCAGTCACCACCACCCCCCTTTTGTATCCTCCCCCAATCCCCAAAGCCCGCTCTGTTTGTTCTGTCACGTGGGTCCCTCTGATGAGGGGACTCAGGTGAGTGGTCGATGGTGGAGCCAACAGGGTCTTCCTGCTCCCTCCCTCCTGCCCTGGGTGGAGGTGCCATCCTCATCACCCACACGGATGCCCGGTCTGATGGAAGCATCACTGGGGCCCAGCACTGTGGCAGGCTTCCTTTTCCCAGCTCTGTCACTCATTGGCTGTTTGACCTTGGGCAGCTGACTCAACCTCTCTGGCCTCATCCATTGACTCATCTGGAAAATGGGGGTGATGATGATTACATAACTGGTGACTATGAGGGAATTAAATGAGCCAATATAATAAATCAAACGATGTATAACAAATGATAATTTATCCGTGTAAGTCAGAAATCCACATAGATAAATGATAAATAACAACAAATTAATGTGGAATGCTCAGTACAATGCCCCACACTTACTAAGTGCCATGTCAGTGCAGGTATTACTGTTATTCTTACTGATCCTACGGAGTGCTCGTCCTTGGTCCCACGTTCCAGTTAACGTACTAACCCTGGCCCTTAGCATCTCCTGGCAGCCCTGAGAACAGTGGGGCAAACATTCAGTTTCTTCCTGGTGTACAGACTGGGAGAGAAGCCCAGAGAGGGCAGTGGCTGGCCCACGGCTACACAGCTGGCTAATGGCACATGGGCCCCGGCCCCCAGCCCAGCTCTAGGCCCTGCTCACTGGGCAACGCACCCGGGATGCTGTGAAAACTCTATGGCGGGTTGGTGGGAGCCTCAGAGGCTGGGATTCCAGACGCCCCTGAGCACGAAGGGCGAGCCAGCCTCCCTTCGTGTGGGACTGTGTGCCAGCTGTGGTGACAGGCCCACTTCCTCCTGCCAGGACTGGGTTTGGCCATGCCAAGCTCTCCTGCTGTCTTCTTTCCATCCCCTCCCCTCCCCTCCTTTCATCTGTTAGTGGCGCTCCATGGGGCAGCCTCGTGGGGAAAAGCGAGAACACTTTGGCTCCTTCTCTCCCCGGAAGGCCCCCCCCCCCGCCCCCTCCTCACCCTCATTGAATGGCACATGTGGACTTGGCCTGGCTCAGGGTCATGTCTTTTTCCACACACTGGGCTCATGTGTCTCCATTTCCTTTTTAGGGCTTCGGGAACACAGCAGTTCATTCCAACAGGGAAATACAAAGCAGATGGAGTCTTAGAAACAGTACGGCTTTCTGGAAAATTATCACGCAACCCTTGGCTTGGTTTGGGCATGGTCTCCTTTCATATAAGTAAATCCTTCCTCACTGGGAGGGCCAGCCCTCCCTGTGGCCCCGCCAGCAGAGCCTCCCCCTGGGGCTGGGGCTGGGGCTGGGGCTGGGGCTGGGGGGGGGGGCGTTATTGGGGGCAGTGGGAGCTTGGGGGTGGGCTCTTGCCAGATGGGCAGCCTGTGACACCGAGGCCATACCAAGACCAGAGCTCCCCTAGCAGGAGGGTGTCACTGTGGGGGCTTCGCTTTACCGAGCGGTTTCACGTGACCTGGTCTGGGTGCCTGAGGAAGGGTCTCACTTTGTTGGATGTTTTCTCTAAAAGCGACTCTTCCTGACCTGCCTGAGAAAGCAAAAGAAACTCACTGCTGCTTTCCACTTCACTCAGGGCGCTGCCTCCCGGGCCTAGACCTGGCCTGAGTGGCGATTTGGACAGGACACTTGCCCCCCAGTCCCCACCCGCGGCCTCCCCGCCACCCCCCAGGTGCTCCTCAGGCTCCTGGCTTGGCGGTTCACTCTGTGTTTGTGTCTCCTCAGCTCATACTGCACGATGTGACCTGCTATGAGGAGCTGGTGGCTTTTCTCCAGCAGACCATCCATCAGGTACGCGCGGTGGTTTAGTGTGTGGGGTGTGCGTTGCTAAGCCTTCTACTTTGTTTCTAGAGGAGATGCTGGTGAACTGGCGTTGTCCCCCTCACACCATCCTGGGCGGCGCTGGGGGTGGTGGGTAGAGGGTAGGGAGGAGCTGCTGGAGAGTGGGCTTGGGGAGCAGGGACCCAGGCCCGCCATGCTTCCTGGAGGCTGGCCGTGGCTGCCAGGTTCAGCGTGAGGCTCTGTGGGGGCTGCTGCGGGGGATGGAGTGGGGTTCGAGTGGAGGGAAGCAGCCATTTGACGGTGTCTTTGAGAGCTACCTCTCTGTCTGAGGGGAAGCAGACACCTCCAGAAGCAAAGAACCCTTTGCCAGTGAGTGGGACGGGCCCTGGGGTACTGATCACATGACCCTAGCATCTGAGGCCCCCTCACTGCCCACTGATGGCCCCTGGTGACCCTCAGCACCAAGGTCTACATTCTTGAGTGTGAGTGGGGCCTGTACCCCCAGGAAGCCCCAGGAAGCCCCAGCCAGACTGGCTGTGAAGGTTCAGAGTGTGGGGCCTACGCGGGGGAGGGGCGCCTTCCTCTGCCAGCCTCTGGGCAGACCCCCTCCCCCCATGCCCACTCTGGTCCCTGGGTGCACGCGGTCGATAGCTGGCCCTCCTCTCCAGAAGGCCCGGTGTCCCCTGCAGTTTAACTTATGTTTTTGCTGGAAGCCGCTGAGCTGCCTCAGCACAGCCCTCACCAAATTCATTTTTCACGGCCTGCGCCCGAGAGGGCTTCCTTGTGCCAGGCCTGGAAACCGACACCGAGCCGTCTCTGCCCAAATCAATAGCCTCCTCGCTGTGCTTTCATTACGGCGGGGTGTCTGGCCGGTCCCGGCGAGCTGGGGGTGCCTCCGCCCTCCTCCGAGTGGGGCTCCGGTGGGCTTGGGTGTCTGCGGCCCCAGCAGCACGGGAATGGCCTTCCCCGGCGGGACGGCCGTGCTCCTGGCCCCGGCCATGGTTTCCGGCCTTTCAGGGAAGGCGCCTGGCCCTGCCGTCTCCCCTGTCTTGGCAGCTTGAATTTGATGAGATAATTTGAATCAATGTTTTTTTTAAAAAAACCACACAACCCCCCCCCCCAAAAAAAAAAAAAAAAAAACAACACAAAAGAACAAAAAACTTAAATCGGACATTGGTGCCATTCAGTTATGTTCCGGCAGGAGCCCAGGGGGCGGCGTTCCCTCCAGGCCGTGGTCTGGTCTGACAGGGCACAGGAGGCCGCGGCCAGGGCCCGGCAAGGCCCTTCTGGGTGTTCCAGGACTGGACACGGTTGGTCGGAGTGGAACGATAGTTCTTCCCGTGAGTGCGTGATTTCCCAGTGGCTTCTGTGTCCCCTTCGTCACGGTCCTGCGAGGAGACGGCCTCTGCAGGCCTGTCAAGGCGATGTGCAAGCCCCAGGCAGAAGCGGGCAGGCGTTTCAGGAGGGGAAACTGCGGCTGGGAGAGCTTTGTCACTCCCTAAGGAAGCATGCAGGCCTGTGGTAGAGCAGTGACAAGGGCGCAGGGGGCCCACGTCCACCAGGCCTGTCCCTCGGCAAGGACTCAGCCCTGCTCTGTGCCAGGTCACGGCGTCTGGAGGAGGTGTGCGTGTCCTCGTTTTGCACATGGAGACAGAGGACAGCAGAAGTGTGGGACTGGCCGGGTATCACAGGATTAGGACGAGGCTGTTGACTCATTTCTTCCACCTCTACTGCAAACCCAGATGGAAAATGCCTTACTGCGGAGTGACGTCCGAGGGCCTTTCTGTGTTCCCCCAGTAACCGCGGCGACCCGTCCCCTGCCTCCAGGCCTTTGCTGGGCCTCTCCTCTCGTGCAGGACAGCTCTCCCTCCTCTTCTGGTTCCGCCTCGTCCCTGAGGTTTCTGTTCGGACACCACTTGTCTCCAGAAAGCCTTTCTGGACACTCCCTCCTTCCCCAAACTCGACGTCTGTAGTGCAGGCCCTTCCCGTGTGTCTCCAGGGGAACCTGCCTGTGTTCCCAGAGGAGCAGGGCCCCTCCCTCACCTCCCGACGCGTCTTGTCCTTCTTCCCCGGGTTACCTCTCCGGAGGGCAGGTCTGTGCCCCCTGTGCACAGGGCACCCGTAGCAGGGAGCAGCCTCTTGCTTTTTCACGTGGTACCTTTTTTTGAATGACTAATTGAATTAGTGGACGGAAGTAAAGACTATATTTTGAGAAAAAGAAGAGATAATTTTATCAAAAACTTGGGCTAAAATAGTTACCACACTTGAGGACCATATTTGGCTCTGAGCTTCGTGGCACGAAGGCAAAATGGAGATATGATAAATTCTATAATTCTCATTGTTCCGGGAAAACAAGCTTTTTTTTTTTCCTTTTTTTTCTTTTTTCTTTTTTCTTTTTTTCCTTCTGGTTATAAGTCCAGAAACAAACTGATCCCATGTAAAGAACTGGCTATTTTAATGGGCAGCAACTTCGACAACAGTTCACAGACGTGGAATCGTCACCAAAGTGGGAGGAGTGAGGTCCTCACCCTGATTTTCAGCGAAGGGATGGCATTTTTGTAGGGAGCCCAGGTGCCATGGTCCAGCCCAGGGGACGGTGCCCGCGGGGCTCCCTGGACAGGTGTGCAGTGCTGGGCCTGGTCCAGGGGCTTTGCAAGGATGATCTCACTTAGTCTTCACAATGACTGGCGAGTGTAGGTCCTATGGTCTGTATCCTTGCTTACAGAGGAGAAGACGGGGCAGAGCAGTTGGGAAATGTCCCTGTGGCCACATGACTAGGAGTGGCAGAGCTGGGATCTCTACCAGGTAGCCCAGCTCGAAGCCGTGGCTCCAAACCAGGGAGACAAGTAAGGTGCTCCCCTTGGGTGCAAAATTTGAGGGGTACCCCAAACCTCAGTCATCAGCATAGATAACATTGTAATGCAGTACCTAAAAAATAACAGTTAATCCAGATAATCCACGAGGAAGGAAATACAAAAGCTTTAAAAGACCGGATCTGCCCTTGCTCTTGCCCAGACCGCCTCACTGCCCTCCAACCCGACTCTGCCCAGCCCGCTCTCTGCTGCTCTCTGTGGAGTAAGGGGTTTGAAACCAGCCGAAGCCCGCAAGCCCGCCGGCTGCTCTCCGGCTGCATGGCCTGCCACTTGCAGTTTCTGAGCCCAATGTCCTCACAGGGTGAGGGCAGGGATAGCAGTCCTCACGGGACGGCTCTGGCATTGGCAGCAGAGGCTGCTCCTGCCGCTGCTGTGTCCTGAGCCTCCAGGACCTGGAGGTCGAGGTGTGGTCCTGGGTGGGCACTGTGTCTGCTCCCATCGTCCTCACTCCTGAGGGGTCTGCCTTGGGGCCACCAGCCACCTCTGGGCCGGCTGGAGGCAGCTGGCTCAGGGTCGGGCTGTGGCCCCCAGAAGTGAGAGGAGGAAGGTGCAGACCTAATGGGTGCTCATTCCTTTTTCCTCTTCCCAGTTCGAAGTGGGCCCCTTTGGATGCATCCTGCTCACCCTGTCTGCCATCTTGTCCCGGTCCACTGAGCTGTGAGTATCTTCCTCCCTCTCCTCCTGGAGGCTGTCTGAATTATTCACTGCGTCTCCCCAGAGCGCAGGGTGGCGATTGGCGCAGTGGGTGCTTCCTTTGTGAGCCTGGCGGGAGGATGAATGAAGGCCGACGGAGGAGAGAGCAGTGTGTTCTCTACATGCATGTGCGTTCAGTGCTGCCTTCTTTTTTCCGTCTGCCTGCATGTGCAGAGTAGTGAGGGTAACCCGAGAGTTCCCTGGGCACACTTCACAGCCACGTGGACTCCCCTGGGACATGTGCAGGGATGGACAATTGAGTCTGATCCTGGGAGGTGACCGAGGGCCCAAGAGCTCCGGGGAAGAGGGGCTCACCCTAGGCCAAGGCAATCTGCAGGCTGCAGGGCTCGGGAGGGCTCGGGAGGGCTCGGGTCTAGCTAGCTCTGAGATGGTGGGGCACTCAGAAACTGCACACGGGGACTTGGCAGGCAGAGGGGGCGGAAGGCTGGGTCCCGACTCCAGGCATCCTTATCTCCTGCAGCCTCCGAGCTGGCCTCCATCAAGCTCAATCCTAGGAGCTCTCTAGACTTCTCACCCATGCCCGTCACTGGGCATATGTCACCAGGAGAGTTCAGCTTACTGACACATTAATATCTTGGGGGGTTCCATCCACTGCCACGTTCACTTCCACGCAGAGAGCGGCCCTGAGGCGTGGTGACGGGGGAATGCATTTCCACTTCGGGGTGCTTGGTGTGGGGAGGATTTGGGATTAACCCTGAGCAGCTGGGCCCGGGATGTGGGGCGTCTGAAAGCGTTGCCGTGTGGTGCCCAGGCTGGGCGGGAGGGGGCCCAGGAAGAAGGAGACACTTGCTCCTGAGGTGGGGCTTGGGCCTGGGCCGGTCCCCGCCCCTGAGGCCTCGGTGCTGTTGGGAGGAGGACGGAGGGCGCTGAGGCCTGGTGCCGCCAGCCGCCTGCTGCTGCTGACCTCATTAACAGGTGTGCTCAGCGTTTTCTAATGGCATTTCCTCCTAATCCTGCCAGGATGATAGGGCTCATTCCTGGCCCGGCTCACGTGCATCGAGACCATGAGCTGCACCACCCCCTCCCCAGACCAGGTCTGCTGACCCTGGGCTGATGGGGTGGGGAAGGGTGTCTCCGGCAGTGGTGGAAACCTGGCCCTCACTGACCAGAAGCTGAGCTTTCAGAGGGGCCAGGCCTGTGACATCTGGCAGTGTGAGCCCCCCCAGCCTCAGTTTCCCCACCTATACAGCGGCCTCTTTAGCTCCGGGGGTCTAGGCCCTGACTCCCAGCCTGGAGCTGGCACCCTGTTTACACGCCTCCTGCAGGGAGCGGCTCTGGCATCTGTCTGGCTGCAGAGACTCCAGGCCCGCCCTCCAGGCTGCTGTTCATCCACATTGTCCAGTGCTGGCCCCCGAGGCTACTTTTGCCCCTCCTGCCCCTCCACCTGCGTCGGGCGGGCCGGGCACCTGTGGGCATTGGGCACACGTGTGGGGAAGCTGCCTTGCTGAGCCTGCAGAAGCTCATGCTGATGGACCTGAAGTTACAGCCCTACCAAACCCCTTCCTCTTCACTGCAGGCACTCACACACAGGCACACATACAGAAGACATGTACACACATGCACACAGACAGGCAGGCACACGTGTGACCCAGCTGCAGTCCCCTCTGGTTCCAGAGCAGGGCGGAGAGCCTGTTACTGACAGTCCCCTCGCTTCACGCCCCTGAGGACCTTCCTGGGCCCTGGAGGCCGGTGGTTTTGAGGTCTCCGGGGCAGCGTTGGCCAGCCTGGCCCTGCCTGCCAGGAGGACTGGCGGAGAGACCTGCTCTGGTGTGGGACTCAGCGGAGCTGACCAGGCTGTCTGACTCCCACGGCCGCCCCTTCCCCTTTCCTAAGAAGACAGCACACGGACACGCTCTGGGCATCCACACTGTGATGTTTCTCCCTCTGCTCTAACCCACACGTGAAGCTTGTCATCCTCACAGCAACGCTGCTGGGCACACGCTGTGACGACTGTCCCCTCCTGCTTTCGGGTGAAGAAGTGAGGGCTGGGAGGCCAGTGGCTCAACCAGGCAGCCTGAGCCCGGACAGGCCTCTTCGGTTTGCTGTGTAAGGGCCTGGACTTGGGAACAAACAGGCTTGGTTTCAGGCCTGACTCTATAACCCTCTGAACCCGAGTTTGTCTGTGAAAGGGGGTGATAATTCCTGCTTCCCAAGATTAAATGGAGAAGTCAATGTGTGCTGGCAGGGTCCCACTGGGTAGCAAGCCTGGATAACGGCCGTGCCCTCTGACCCTGTCTCCGCTGTACCCAGTCTTCTTGGTCCCTGGTGGTGGAGCCACGGCCACAGGGAGTCCTGCGGTGGGTGATGGGTGCACATGCGGCTGTGGTCACCCTGCCAGGCCCTTTCTAGTGGCGCAGGGCCCTGGGCGCCGTGTGCTGTCCCTCAGAGGGAGCAGGAGAGGGCGGTGGGAGGACCGTCCCTGCCCTGGAAAGCGCCCCCCAGAGGTGTGGAGAGGACGCCGACTCTCTCCTGTGTGTTTAAGTTCAAGATGCCTTTTAGTTCTAGCCAGTCAGGTTCAGTGGATAGAGCGCTGGCCGTGGACTGAAGGGTCCCGGGTTCGATTCTAGTCAAGGGCTACTGTACCTCGGTTGCAGGCTTAATCGCCAGCCTGTCAGGGCCCATGCGGAAGGAAACCAACCTATGCGTCTCTCTCACATGGATGCTTCTCCTTATGTCTCTCCCCCTCCCCTTCCCTCCCCTCCCCTTCCCTCCCCTCTCCTCCTCTCCCTCTTCCTCAATGGGAAAGTGTCCTTGAGTGAGGATTAACGACAAATGAAAGCTGACTTAGGCGGCCTGAGAACATCAGGTGGGGCACGGGCAGGCCTTCTCCAGTCCAGACCAGGCTCCCTCCCCGAGCAGTCCCAGGATGCCTGCCTAACCCCTCATGACCCCCCCCCCCCCCCTATAGGCTGCCAGAGACAGGGCTTCCTGCGGGGAAAGACAGGCCTGGCAGGGGGGCAGGAGGAGCCTGAACAGCACACGCTGCCCAGAGCCTGTAAGGATCACGCTGAAGTTACTTAAAATAGCCTGAGCATTGCTGGCATTGCTGCGGGGTCTTCTGAAGAAGCTGTTCTCGCCTTGGTCTCTGGGGAGGGCCTCCTGGAATGGCCCACGCCCCTCGCGGGCCGTCACGTGGCGTGCCCCTCGGAGCCTCTGGTTTCCGGGCTCGGGAGGGGTGCCAGGCCTGGTCCAGAGCTGGCTGAGATCCGCTCGGCAGTGGTGACGGTCCCGGGACCGTGGAGACCCACACCCACCTCGTCCTGCCTGCCTGCCGGGGGCTGGCCTTCCTCTGTAGACCTGTGGGCACCAGGGGAACGTCCCCGGCACAGGCTGAGGGCGTGTCTGGGAGCCTGGGGGGTGGCAGGGCACACAGAAGGAGGTGCCCCCTCACTGGCTGCGCTGCAGCTGCGGGGCCTGGTCCCCATCTTCGCTCTGTTGCCCACGAGCCGTGTGGCTGGCCTGCCTGCGCCCTAGCTTTGTCGTCACTAACCGGAGTTTGGGCTAGTGCCTCTTAGTCTCTTTTTGTGGTGAAAAGAAATAGATTTTTTTCTAAGGAAACTGTATCCCAAAGCTGAAGCTCATTGCATATAGCAGATGCTGCTAAGCTGCCCTAGGACAGTGGAGGGGTCAGGAGGAGGTCCTGCTGCTTCCCCCCCCCCCCCCGCACCCCTCGCCTCCCTCCGGTGCCTCTCTGAGACCCTACTGCGGAGAAGCCCCCACCACGGAAGCAGTTTGAACACGGCTGGGCCAGGTGGTCGCCAAGGGCTTCCCACTCTGGGGTCAGATTCAGCTGTGCCAGAGCCTTCGAGGCCCTTCCAGGGGCATCTGTGATGTCCTTCCTGTCGGGCGGAGGGACATCTCCTTGGAGCCCAGGGAGAGGCGGAGCATGGGCCAGAAACCCTCCCAGACCTGCACAGACCTGTGTGTGTGTGTGTGTGTGTGTGTGTGTGTGTGTGAGCCTGCGTGTGGATGAGAGGTGGTGAGGCTGTCGGCTGGGTATGTTTGAGATCGTGGGAAAGTGACTTGATTGTGTGTGTATGTGTGTGAGTGTATATGTGTGGGTGTATGTACATGTGAGTGTTGTGGACATGTCTCTCTCACATTGATGTTTCTTCTCCCTCTGTCTCTCCCCCTCCCCTCCACTCTCTCTAAAAATCAGTGTGTGTGTAAGGGTATGTGTGTCTAACGGTATGTGTGTGTGTGAATGTATGTAGTGTATGGGTGTGAGGCTGAGGTGTGGCCACCTCTCCCTCCTAGCAAGGCTCTCAGACCCATGCCTGAGGCCGGGGCAGGCCTCCCACCACGGCCAGCACCTCCTGCCCCGGCTGTCCCCAGCCCCGGCCTGCAGCCGGCCCTTCACCTCGGCCAGCGGCTGCAGTGCAGGAGAAAGCTGGCCTCGGACTGTTGTTTATTCCGGGCCTCGGGGAAGGCTTGCGAAGGTTTTATTTTTCCACTTGATTTCAAGCCTCTCCTTTCTTTCCTCCGATCCGAGTTGCTTACAGAACATCTCAGCAGGCTCTGGTGTTCCCCTCGCTCCCCCTTCCAAACCGCACGCTCTCCCTCGCCCCAGGGGTGCTCGGGGCCCTGGGTCAGGGCCGCTCCCCGCCAGGCCTGCACAGTGCGGGCGCTCAGTGCCCCGGGAGTCAGGGGTGACGTGGCTTGGCAAGGGCAGGGGGCTTGGGCGGTGCCCGCCGGGCGGCGCGGGCCAGGGGGCGGGGGGCACAGCTTGTGAAGAGAAGCTTTTCATGGAGTGGACCCTTGGCATTTGTTACAGTGGCAGCGCGGCTGCCCAAGGCCGTGCTGGGAACCCCAAATAGAGGGCGGTTTGTCATGTGCTGGAGCCGCTTTGGACGCACAGCCGGCAGGGAGGGTGAGGCCGCGTGTGCACCCTGGCCGCTCCGGCTCTGATTGTGCCCAAGAGGAAACACAGCAGCAGAGCAGCACAGTTTGCTTCTTTGTGCAAATGGCCCTGACGTGAAAGCCAGCCCAGAGCTGGTGGTGCACTGGTGGCGACAGAGACTCAGCAGCAAAGGGCGCTGTTGACGGGCCGTATCAAAGACTCCGGGCTTTCGGGAGGCTGGACCCAGGAACCAGACGGCGTCTTTGGGACCTGAGGTCCCTCCTTCTGTCCCTTTATCTTCCTTCCTGTCTCAGCGGTGTCCTCGGGGGCCCCTCCTGCGTGGTGGGGCCCCCTTTCTCCAGCCCCTCTGCCTGCCGGGACCCGTGCCCCATGCCTGACGCCTTACCTCGGCCAGGCCTGGGTCCCACCCATCGTGGGCATGTGAACACGGGCTGGGAAAGCAGAGGGCTCCCACCCGGGCTGGGAAGAGACGCTGGCGGGTCGGGATGGGGGTTTGGGCGGTACCAGCAGAGCAGAGGGAGTGTGGGGCTGGGCCCGGTTGGGCCCTGGAGGAGGCCCCACAGACTCCCAGGGGTGGCGTGGTCTGCAGCGTCAGGCTTTGAGCAGGGGCTGTTCTTGCCGAGGATCCCAGGGGATTGGTGGTCCCACGTTCCTACTGATGGGAGAGGACAGAGAGGATGTGTGTCTGCTTTCTCCTCCGCCCTCTCACACCCACTGACTTCCAGCGGAATGACGAGGCCTCCGCCCGGGTCCTCACCTGGAACCCGAGAGAGGGTTAGGGGCCCGCCTGCCCCTTTGACTCCAGCTGGGGAACTTCCCCAGTGAATCCCAAATCAGCGTCAACTCTGTTCACGTTAGGGTGAGGCCATGAGCACTTCCAGCAAATGTGTCTCAAAGACTGGAGGGCGGGAGATAGACCCAAACTTAAGGTGACCAGACGTCCTGCTTTTGGCGGGACAGTCCCGATTTTTAACAATTTGTCCCGCGTCCCACAGCATTTTTAAAAAAAAGTCCCAATTAACGCAGAGGGATGCGGGACAAATTGTTAAAAATCGGGGCTGTCCCGCCAAAAGCGGGACGTCTGGTCACCTTACCTTAGGCCCATTGGGCCCGATGCGTGTCCCGGTTTCTCACTCTCCATTTAATCTCAGCCAACACATCTGGGCCCAGGCAGGGCTGCTCCAGGCTGCCAGGACGGCGAGCCACAGCCAGGAGCGGCAGGTGGCATGGCTGACGCCTACGTCTCCCACAGGTCCTGAGACCAAAGGCTGAGTGGGGGGACCCCCCCGCTTGGCAACTAAGGGCGACCAAGCCTGGGTCACACCAGGGTTAGTGGCAGAGCTGAGAGTGTCCCCCAGTACTCAGTGCACCCAACACCCTTACCCACT
Source organism: Pipistrellus kuhlii (assembly GCF_014108245.1). Classification (NCBI taxonomy): domain Eukaryota; kingdom Metazoa; phylum Chordata; class Mammalia; order Chiroptera; family Vespertilionidae; genus Pipistrellus; species Pipistrellus kuhlii. The sequence goes on from NW_023425525.1 coordinate 8,475,624, forward strand.
CATCCAAGGGCCATACCTCCTTGTTCCATGAGGGTTTGGGTGGCCAGACAGAGAGGACAGGCCTGGGAAGCAGGGGAGGTGAGAGCCCATTGGGAGACTTCTGGCCCAGACCAGCCTCCGCTCCATGGTGTGAAGCTTCTTTCGCCTGCCTCTGCGCACCTCCCGGCCTCTGAAGGCTGTTCCACCAGGGCCTTCCCTGCAGCTTCTCCCGGGATGGGTGGGGCAGGCGCACAGGAGTGAGAGCCTGCCTGGGCACCTGAGGCTTAGGGCCCAGTTCTGGCACCCAGGGGCCAGATGAGACATGGTAACCCTGCCGTGCGTCCTGCTCCAGGAGGGAAGGCAGACGGAAGAGCAGCTTGGGGCTAGTCGTTGGAAGGGGACGTGACCGAGAGATGGGGCACGTGTGCTGGGGTGAGGAGGCGTCCCCTGAGGGGGAGTGATGTTTCGCAGGGCCCTGAGGGGCGTGGGGGAGGGGTTGTAGACCAGTGGGGTTTGCGGGGAATAATTGTACCCGGTCTGCCTGGGGAGGGAGGTGCCGCAGGTGGAGCATGGGCGGGTGGGGAGGAGAAGGGCCGCTGGGGACGGGCTTAGGCTTCTCCGCTTTCTCTTCCCTCTTCCACACACCGGGCCTCCCAGTCCTCTCCTCCCCTCCCTCAGCCGCTTCCTCCCTCCGCCCCTCCCTCCCAGCTCCTGTGGGGGTGCCTGCCATCTGCCAGGCCTTTCTATGGCTCCACCTTATTGCAACAGCACTCCGAGGTGGTTGTATTTTTATACATGTTTTTCCATCAGGGAGGGACAGCACTTCGCTGAAGTCCCCGGTGCAGGTGGCAGAGGGGCCACTTCCTCAGCCTTTCTGGGAAAACTCGCATCCGCTCTGCCCGATCCCTTCTCCGATGCTCAGGGCTCCACTGCCCGCGGAGGCCTGTTTACACTGGGGCTTGGCCGTCATACAAAAGGTTGAGGTTGAGGAATCGTGACCTCTCATTGTTTTCTGGTTGTTGTTATTATTGCTGTTATTGTAGGAGAAAGGAAGTGATAGTTACCATATGCCAAATGCTTTATACAGTTCGTCTCCCTCAGTTCTCACAGCAACCTGTACTAGAAGGAGGCGCCATCGGACCCATATTCAAGCGGGGAAACTGAGGCTTGGAGAGGGGACAACTGGTGAGCAGCTGGATTTGAAGGAGGGCTCCCTGACTCCCATGCCCCGGCTCTCATAGCGGTTCCACAGCTGCCGCGGGCACTGTTGTGTCCTCAGAAGCCGCAGAAGTGCTGCCACTGGAAGGGTGCTGTCTCCAGAGGTGGTTGCGGGAGGGGGGGTGAGTGCAATGGGCAGTGCAATCTCGGGGAGGGGGGGCGCAGTGTCTGTTGGGAGGACAGGCAGGAGCTGGCCCTGAGGGATTTGGGGGTGCCTCTGGGGCCTGGCACCTCAGAGCTCAGTGGAGGAGAGGTGGTGGTCGGGTCCTCCCGGTTAATTACAGCCTATTTTAGAGAGGCGTTTCAAATATCAGCGTCATGGACCAGGCACACTCACTCACAACCCAGGAGATCCCCGGAGACCCCTGCTCGAGTCCCCTGGCTACCAGTGAGGACACGGCTGAGGGAGGCAGGGACCTGCCCGAGGCCACTCGGCTAGTCCAAGGCTGACTGGCCGCCGCCCGCCTCCTGGACTTGGCTTTGTGGTGAATGGCTGTGACTGCAGGCTGCAGCCACGTCTCTAGGCCACTTGGACAGAGTCATTGTTCAAAGGAATTGCTCAGATTCATTCCTGCATTCATTCATTCCTTCATTCATTTATTTCTTCATTCAAATGTTCAGGCACATGTGGGTCAGCTTTAGGGTGAGGGTTTCAGGGCTCCTGGCCGGCCTGACTGTCACGTGTTCCAGGCCACGGTAGATATCGTGATGTTGGCACTGGGGACACAGTCCTGACCCACTGGCTCTGTGACAGCAAGACCCAAGTCCCTTCTCCTCTCCCGGCCTCAGTTTCCCCACCAGTAACACAGTTGGTGGTTCTTGTACCGCCTCCTCCCTCTCTCCCCCCTCCCCCCATCTACAGCCCCCCAGGCTCTCAAGGGGACAGAGCACTGGAAAGGAAGGGTGAGAACGCAGACTCAGGTCTCAGGCGACCTGAGCCGCTCAGTGGCAGAGCCTCTGCCCTGAGAGCTGGGCCGGAGGGTGGAGTCGAGAGGCAGCCGAGCACTGGGCCTGGCCCCTGGCGCTGGGTCTGGGCTGGCCCCCATCACAGGCCTGTTTTGTTCTTTCTCTGGCCAACATTTTCCATCTGCCCTGAGGGCTCTGCAGCAGACACCCCTTGTTCTGCTTCTCGGTCAGCCGTGTCGGTGGGACCTGCTGTGGGAGAAGCAGTCCTTGCTGGCACCAGGCAGAGCTCCTGTTCCCTTCCTCGGTCAGTGGGTGAACTGGACACCCCGAGGCCAGGCCATTGCACTAGACGGCCCTGTGCCGGCCCTTGGCTCCAGAATCTGCGGAGGGCCACGCCCCTCTTCGTAAGTTCCCGTACCTGGGCCAGTCCATGCGGGCTCCCCTCGCTCTGCTCCTGCTCCTGGCATCCCTGCTCCTGCCACCAGCCTGGTGTCCATGCAGAATTCTCCTGGGCCCAGCATTGCCCAGCCCCCCGACGGACAGCCTTCCCATTAGGGTGGATAGCTGTCAGTCCCGGGAAGGCCTGTCCCAGCTTGTTGCTCGGAAACCCAGGAAGCATGGGAAGCTCAGAGCTCAGGCAACTGCTCCAGTGATTCAGCCCCTGCTCCAGGGCCTTGGAGACCCCGGGTTCACCAGAGGGAGGCCGGGCCTCTGCAGCCGTCGCCAGGGCAGCTGTGCTGGTGTTTTCTGCGTGGGGCTCTGAGTCTGAGATGCTCCGGGTCCTTGTATTTCGCTTCACAGGTTGCCATAACAAAGCTCCACAGACGGGCGGCTTACACAGCTGACGTTCATTGTCTCAGCTCTGGGCGCTGCAGGTCTGAGATGGAGGCGTGGGCAGACTTGGTTTCCTCTGAGGACGGCCACCTTCTCCCGTGTCCTCCCATGGTCTCTCCTCAGCGCACGCATCCCTGGTGTCCTTCTGTCTGTCCCGTCAGCCTGGATTAGGGCCCAGCCTGACGGGCTTGCTTAACTTAATCCGAATACAGTCACGTTCTAAGGTCCCGGGGGCTGGGGTCTCAAGCTGTGAATCCTGGGGACACCTCTCGTCGTGTGCAAGCCCCCCAAAAGGGAGCCTGAGGAGGAGGTTTGGGCACACAGCAGGCTGGAGCCGGGGCCCGGTGCGGCCCTGCCCAGTGAGCCACCTGCTCTCAAGGACTCCTTACACTCAGCCCTCCAGGGAATTCCCCCGGAGGGCGGTCTGGGCAGCTGCATTTGCCAAAGTTGTAAATCTCTTAAGCCATAAGCTGCTCCTTGGCGTCCTGCGAGCGCCCTAATGTGAACCGCAGATGTGCCTCCCTTTTAAGATCTGAGCCACTTCTGAATTCCCATCGTGTTTGCACCTAAGGATGCAATTACCGCTTCCTCCCATTGTCCCCTCTGCCTGTCCCTCCGCGCGCGGCTGACGCAGGCTCTCGTCCCGCTGGGCGAACACGAGGCTGGGAGGCTGCAGGGATCGGCTGCTTGTGAGCGCGGCCCGTGGCGCGGGGCCAGCGATGCTTATCGGTCCCCCCTTCCCCGCCCCCGGCTCCTCCGAGGCTGCTCTCTTCTCTCCACAAGGAGCCTGTGTAAGCGCGGAGGACGTTCCCATCACTTCTCCTGCCCGAGCTCCCCCAGCGAGCGCGGCCCTCGGCCACCGTCCCCCGGCGGCTCCTTCCCAGGCCCAGCGTCGCCGGTGGGCCAGCCTCCAGGGCCTTCCCGGCCTCTGCCTCCGTGGCTCTCAGCCGGGACTCCTGGTTCCGAGCCCGGCCGTCTCCCATGTGGACCGCAGGCTGCCCGCGTGGCCACGGCTGTTAGGAACCAGAGAGCGCGTCCTGCAGAGGTCACGGGGCTCGGGTTTGCAGCTCCCCGGGAAGGGTCCGGGCCCGGGGTCCAGGGCCTGGGTTTTATGTTTGTGGACTGATCTGAGGTTCAAAGCACAAAATTGAGACCAGGTGTCTCTTCGCGTCCACTAAAAGGAAAAACAAACAGGATTGCCGAGCCGTCCTGCCTCTGGGCCTCCTCTGTGGCTGCGGGTGAAGGAGGCAGGCCAGGCCGGGCGGCAGCGGAGGGGCCAGGACCCCCGCCGCACGCACATCGCCTCCCTGGTGTTGCCCCTCCGACATCCATAAAATAGGAATTCTTACGTCCCCGGGGCCAGGGCTGGCACTGCTGCCATCCGAGTGTGTTTGATAGGTGGTGGCTCCTTTTCTGTCCACGGCTTTCCTTAGCCACAGGGCCCGTCTCCCGAGGGACTGGGTGGGGGAGAGGAGGCAAGCCCCTCTGGTTTGAGGCAGTCCTTCTCCGAGCCTCGGATCTCCCAGGGTTTGGGAGCAGATGTGTGCTGGGCCCAGGACACGGTCTGTGTTGGCAGCTACCACTCCAGACCATTCCCCCCACGGAACAGCCTCACAGACGGAGGCTTGGAGCTGGCAGAGGATGCCCGGTGCCCCGTGGTGACAGCTGGGATGTGAATGCTGGGGGCTGGACTGCAAGCCCAGGGCCCGTCCTGCTGCGTTGGCAGGGGGCCTGGCAAGGCCAGAGGCAAGCTGTTGCTTAGAGTTTGGGGACTCGAGGAGACCCGGGCTCCAGCCCCAAGGGAGGTACGGAGCAGAGAGCCACAGCCCAGACCCCTGGATTCTGGGCCTCGGCCTGGAGCCTGAGGGAGCCCCGGCCACCAGGGAGGCTTGCCCAACAGCCCGAGCCAGGCAGAGTGTGCTGACACCACCTTCCTCGTGTCTTCCAGCGTCCGCCAGGACTTCGACGTCCCCACCAACCACCTGATTGGAGCGCACAACTACTGCACACAGGTGGGTGGCGCGGGAGGGGCTGGGGCACTGCTGCCTCTCCCCCCCTCCCCTCCCCTCCCCTCCGCTCCCCTCCTCTCCCCTCTCCTCCCCTCTCCTCCCCACCCCTCTCCTCTCCTCTTCTCTTCTCTTCTTCCTGGGTCCTCCCACACCTCGGCCAGCAGCTGCCACGTGCCTGCCTCTGCCAGCAGGAGCTGGTGGCATGGACGGGGCCCCTGCCAGTGTGCGAGGGCACGGCACTGTCTTTACAACAACCTCCTTCTGCATGTTCACTGTGGGCCCTTACGGGGCCTCATGGGGAGGGGACATAAGCATGGCTGTCTGTCTAGCTTAGGGGTGTCGAACTCAATCAGAGAAGGGGCCAAAATCTAAAATCCAGCCTAAATCGCGGGCCGAATGGTTTACTGAACAGTCATAAACTGTCATTGTGATGGAAACGCAGCGGAGTGCAGTGATGACAGCCTGGTGCGGGCCACATTGCAAGGCCTGGCGGGACGTATTTGGCCCGCGGGCCTTGTGTTTGACACATGTGGTCTAGCTCCTCCCAGTTGTGGTAGCACCAAGGAAAGGATCTGGTCAAGAGCCTGTCAGTGAGGGTCTGGACGGGGAACCACAGGCCACCTCTGCCTGCCTGGGCCTTTCTCTGAGGATGTAACTCAGCGTCCTCGTTGGTGGGATGAGCTGACTGATGTTCACCCCCTGAGACTCAGGGTCCCCGTTGGTGGGATGAGCGGGGTGATGGTCACCCCTGAGACTCAGGGTCCCCGTTGGTGGGATGAGCGGGGTGATGTTCACCCCTGAGACTCAGGGTCCTCATTGGGGGAAGGAGGTGCTTGCCCTGGACCAGTGCGCTGTGAAGTTGGATGCACACCTGAGCCCTCAGGGGCACGTTGAGGGGCGGCTCAGCTTCAGGGCCTGGGCTGGGGCCTGAGCTTCTGAACCCTAACGGGCGCCGCAGGGGGGCGCTGCCGCTGGTCCACGGACCGCACTGGGTAACGAGAGCCTGAGGGCCGCTGTGCTTTCCGCTGGGCGATCGTGGTCCAGGGGCAGGAGCAGCTGTGGCCCCTCCACCCGTTTCAAGGAGGGTTCCTGCGAGGAAGGCCTGGGCACCCCCGGATGAGGAGCAGGAGCCTTTCCCCCTTAAAACCTGGTGGCGAAGTGGAAGCGGCCTGGTGAAGGCAGGCCTTCCGTGCAGCTGCTGCCCGAGGGGCGGTCCGAGAGCTGCCATTTCCTCCCAGTTCCTCTCGTTTCCTCCGCGAGGACGCGGCGAGGCCCGATGCCTCCCTTGGCGGCCATCAGCGCCTCCTTTACTGGCACTGGAGCAGGGGTCTCGGTGCTGACCGAGGGCTTATGAGGGCACCGGCCGCTCCCACACTTCAGGGGGAAACGGGGTGAACTCTGCCCTCCGGAGGAAGGGCTGCGAGGCCGTTCCCACGCACCGCACGGCGCCAGCCCTGGCAGGCGGGGGGCTAGGCGGAGGGTCCTGGCCGCAGGCGCCGGGTCTGGACTCGAGTGACTCATTGGTCAGCAGGCACTTAGCAGTTGCCTTTCTCTCGAACCTTTGGCCGGCCAGGTGGTGCCTCGGGGTAGCGAGTGAGAGGGAAGGGACTCTGGACAGGGAGCCAGGCATGTGGGTGGAGTCCAGCTCTGTCGCTGACCCGCTGTGGCACTTGGGCAAATCCTTTCCCATCTGTGAGCCACAGTTTCCCCATTCCTAACAGGAAGTTGGACCCCTAGATGTTCTGCGTAAGGAAGGGCCCTTCCAGTCACCCCGAGGCTCCATCTCCCGGTTCAGGGGTCGGCAGGCTTGTTGGCCTGTCGGGTGTGAGCACCAGTCATCCAGCCACTGAACCCTGATCCCATGCAGCTGACGGAGGCAGAGACAGGGCCAGGCCTGCCTGCTGCCGCTGCCCTCGGCTCCCCTCCCTGCTTGCAGAGCCCACCATTCTGGTGAGATCAGTGAGCCGGGGACCGAGTTACCATACGGCCCCGTCCGCTTCCTGGCGTTGCTCATGTGCCCGGTTACGTAAATGCAATGAGCTCCTGTTATGTAAGATGTTATCATGGAGGGAAGTTGGGTGAAGGGTACACAGGAATTCTCTGTACTATTCTTATAACTGCTTTTGAGTCTAAAATTATTTCAACATAAAAGAGGTTATTTTAAAAATTACCCTCCTGCAAGACCCACCCAAATGTCACTTCTCCACAGTCGCCCTGAGCATCATGTGGCCGGTGCCCGCCTGGCCTGGCCCGGCACACCGTTCCCCGGCCCGGTCACATGCTGTGCTGTGCAGGCACACCTGGACCCCAGGGTGGACCCCACGCCCAAGGTCAGGAGCCACTCTTCCCTCCTGCAGCCCCCCCTTCCCTCCACCCCCGGCCTCGTGCACAGCTGGTGCTTGACAAATGCCCTCGGAGTAGAGGCTGCGGAGGCCTCGAGCGGCCGCCTTGGGCAGAGTCGGCAGCTTTCCCGGGGCTTGTGGGATCCCTGAGCTCAGAGCCCTGACTCCGGCCTCTCTCCCTCCTTGCTTTCCTTCCTTCTCCACCCTTTGCCTCGTTGCCAATCTCCCTTCTCTCATCAACAGGAACTTGTCAATCTGCTCCTGACCGGGAAAGCCGTGTCCAATGTTTTCAACGACGTGCTGGAGCTGGACTCCGGGAACGGGAACATCACGCTCCTCAAAGGCATTGCTGCCCGCAGCGACGTGGGCTTCCTGTCCCTCTTCGAGCACTACAACGCGTGCCAGGTACAGGAGCCGTCCCTGCCCCAGCGGGGAGGGTGGGGAACTGTGGGAACTGGGCGCCATCGCCCTCCCAGAGGGCTTGGGAAGAAGCGCGGCTTTGTGGGCACTGGGTACCGGGCACTAGGTTCACACCCAGAGCCGGCTGGTCCTTGTTCTGGGAAAGGTTGTGGGAAAGGGGCCGCTATGGGTGTATAGGGTGATTGTGGGTCAGAGTGGCTGCCACTGTCGTGTGTGTGTGTGTGTGTGTGTGTGTGTGTGTGTGTGTGGAGGGGTGGGGGTGGGCTGAGGTTGCAGGCCTGTGTTACCGTCCTGGGGCTGCTACAACCCAGCACTCTGAACTGGTGGCTTGAAACAGCATAAATGCCTTGACTCACAATTCCGGACTCTCACAGCTAAAGTACAAAGTCAAGGTGTGGCCAAGGCCCTGCTCCCTCTGAAACTCACAGGGAGAGTCCTTCCCCGTCTCTCCTGCTCCTGGGCTGAGTGCTGCCTCCGCCCAGTCTCTGCCCGTCGCCACGTGGCCGTCTTCCCCCTGTGCCTCCTCCTGTAAGGGTGTCAGTCGTGCGCGGTTACAGGCCCACTCGGCTCCACGCCCCTCACCTCCATGCCACATCTGCAACCACCCTTCATCCAAACCAGGGCGAGGCTGATGTCCTGGGCCAGCGCTTCCCCGTGTCTTACGGGAGGCACAGGCGTGCTGCCCATCGCTATGGCCACGCGGTGTGGCCCATCCCCGGGTCTCCCTGGGAACCCCACCCCACGGTCAGGGGCAGCCTGGGGGGTCCTCAGACCTGCACAGGAATGACTGGTAGTGGCTATTTCCAGAACGCGCTGGAGTCTGAGCGGAGCCCAGGAATGTGGCCACGTGGCCCGTGAGAAACACCAGGCCCCAGAGTCACGCCCTGGGTGGGCTCCGGGAGACGGGAACCTTGGCCGCACGTACGGAACCCTCTGGCTTACTCTCCGTGAGCCCTGGTTTCAGTCTTGTGCTGAGGGCGTTGTCGAAAGTAAACAGTTCGCTTTGGTCTGCTGAGGGGAATTGATGAGGGTGTCCGTGGGGCCTTCCTCCCCTTGGAATAGAGGCTGATTGAAGGAACCCAGGCCCTGGGAACTGCCTTACGACCCGGCCGTTCCACTTCCGAGAATGTGGCCACAGAAACCCGAAGCTCCGATCCGAAAGAAAATATGCACCCCTCTGTCCATTGCAGCGTTATTTACAATAACCAAGGTTTGGAAGCAGGCCAAGTGCCCATCAGAAAATCTGTGGCACATTTATGCACTGGAATACTATTCAGACATAAAAAAGAAGGAAATCTTACCTTCTGTGACAGCATGGATGGACCTGGAGAGCATTATGTGAGTGAAATAAGCCAGCCAGAGAAAGACAATAAATAGCATATGATTTTACTTACATGCGGAATCTAATGAACGAAATAAACTAACAAACGAAATAGAAACAGCCGAAACCAGTTTGGCTCAGTGGTAGAGCGTCGGTCTGCGGACTGAAAGGTCCCGGGTTCGATTCCGGTCAAGGGCATGTACCTTGGTTGCGGGCACATCCCCGGTGGGGGGTGTGCAAGAGGCAGCTGATCAATGACTCTCTCTCATCGATGTTTCTAACTCTCTATCTCTCTCCCTTCCTCTCTGTAAAAAATCAATAAAATATATTAAAAAAAAGAAAAAAAAGAAATAGAAACAGAAACATAGACACAGGGAAAGAGGGTAAAGGGGAGCATAAATGGGGATGGAAGGAGACTTGACTTGGGTGTTGAATACACAATACAATATCCAGATCATGTATTAGAGAATTATATCCCAGAAATGTATATAATTTTATTAACTAACTAGAGGCCTGATGCGGGGTCCGGTGGGCCTGTCCCTATGCCCGCTTCACATTCTAGCTTAGAGGCCACTTTCTGGGAGGCATGTCCTGGCCTCTCATTCTAAATGGGGTCTCCCCCCTGCCCGCCTGTCATCTCCCATCACGGAATCTTCATTCTTCCCTTCTGGGTGAGGTACCACCTCCGTTGCTGTGGAGATGAAGCTCTCCCGGTACCTGAGCACTGAGACTCTCTTGCATCACTGCAGTCGGTGGTGGGTCAGTCTTGGACCGTGGCTTGCATTCTGAGGGAAGCGATAGATGGTGGCGAATCTGATGGCCCTCGGGTTCTGGGAAATGCACAGAAGTGCATGGTAGGCTATCTGATTGCTGCCCATCCCCCGCTCCCCTGCTGAGCGCCTTAGGTCCGGGCTCAGCATGCTGCCATCTCCCGCTGTCTCACACGGCGCCTGGGACCAGAGTCCAGGCCGTGCTGGACGGATGTCCTCCTCGGAAGTGACAGGCTGAACCCCCAGTGATCAATGTTGGTCCTTTTCCATCAGGGCTTCTGAGCTGCAGTCCACAGGCGGGTTTGGGGCATTCACACCCCCGCCCCCAAGAGGAAAGAGCCCTCATTAAAAAGTAGCTCTCCATTGTGCACGGTCACCCACGGGAGAAAGCCTGGGCTTGTGCTGAGGAAACGCACCCCCACATGCCCTCCTCGCCCCAGGCCCTCGGTCAGCTGCCCCCGAATCCCAAGCAGGTGAATTTCGTCTTTGGGAAACGTCACCTGCTTGGAAGAGGCTCCTGAAGGGGAAACCTTTATAAACTCCCTGACGGCCTTTTCTGCCCGTAATCCTCTGCCGGCTGTGTCCGTGGCCAGCCCTCTGTCCCTCCGCTGGAAAACAGGGCGGCTGATGGTGCAGACGCAGCTCCGTTCCTGCCAGATGAGCCCTGGTCCCCAGTCTTGGCTCCTGGTTCGAGGGGACGCCTGCCCTCACCAGAAAAGCTGCTTTTGAGCTGGAACAGAAGCCAAGTCTACAGCGGGGTTTGGGCACGTCCAGCCACGTCCTTTAGACACCTAATTCCCCCCGCATCCCACCCCGGAGTGGGCTCTGCAGCCACATAACGTCACATGGGACGGTGGTGAGGGCCCACTGGCCGGGGGGCGGGAGAGGGGGGAGGCAGGGCGCTTGGATAAAGAGGAAAGGAACACGTTGTAAGGCCCCCCTCCCATCCTGGGGAGGAGGCAGCGTTCAGAGCCGGTCCTTCTCCAGGGACCCGGTCCAGGCCTCCCCTCCCCCCAGAGCCCATCCCGCGGGCTCTGAGGGGCCCGAGGAAGGCTGCGACCACTCTTCTGTGACGGCCTCGCAGAAAGTATGCCCTTCTCCCCACTGGAAAATAATTCCCATTCTTTCCTAATCCACAGGCTGCTCTGTAAATACCTGAGCAAGCAAACATCTCCCGGGCTGGTGGGGATTTAGCCAGACTCAGCCCGCCCGGCCCGCGGCACGTACAAGCTGAATAAGCAGGGGCCGGGGGTGGGGGGGGAGAGGGCGTCCACGAAGCCACAGGTGTCAGAGCGTGCAGAGAGGGCTGGCGGGGCAGGGGTGGGGGTGGGGGGCAGAGCCAGCCAGGCATCCGACTCTCCTGGGCAGCAGGACAGCAGCAGGGCTGAGGACCTGGGCATGGACCCGCTTCCCAAACACCCTCCGCCATGAAGTCCTCTCCGGGTCTCTGCCAGGAGGAAGTCCCAGCAACCCACCCCTGCCTGCTCCCCCAGAGGCCATCCCCCAGCCCCCTCGCCCCCGGCTCCCTGTCCCACCTGCCTTCAAGGGGAACTCCTACCGAGTTCCTGACCCACCTCACTCACGAGGACCTTCGCTCATCAAACATTTGCTGATGCTGCGTACACCCTCTGCTCCTGGCGCTGGGGGCACAGCCCAGCGCAGCGGTGGCAGACAGACATGTCATTGAGGGGGGTGAGGCCGGTGCCCAGTGCCTCGTCCCCAGGCGGGAGCTGGAGGTGGTGATCCGTGCTCCCTAGTTGGGTGGTTTGGGGGGTGCAGGACCCTGGAGGGAGGGAGAGGTGCAGAGCCCCCTTGGCCGCGGGCTGTGGGTGCTCAGGCAGGGACTTGGCTGAGGGAGTAGTTTGAGGACTGGTGAGAGGTTCTCTGTCCTGTGGAGTGTGAAGACCAGTTTAGGAGGCCCGTGTCCGGGCGGGACAGGCGGGGCGTGAAGGAGCATTGGGAAGCCGCCAGCTGCACCGTGTGAAGCGAGGACATGCCTGGGCACACATGGCGGGGGCTGAGGCCCTGGGGGCAGCGGGCTGACAGCAGGGGTGGCTCTGGAAGAGGCTGTGTGAGCGGCACTGGGGACCCGGCATCACACACAGATGGTGGTCCCCGGCCGGGCCCCTCTGAGGCCAGCCTGGGGTTGGAGGGAGATGCCCTGGCCCCTCTCCCAGGCAGCACATCTCATCGGGCATCGCCGTCCTCTCCCCGTCCAGGTGGGCTGCTTCCTCAAGACCCCGCGCTTCCCCATCTGGGTGGTGTGCAGCGAGAGCCACTTCAGCGTGCTCTTCAGCCTGCAGCCGGATCTCCTGCGGGACTGGAGGGCCGAGCGGCTCTTTGACCTGTTCTACTACGACGGCCTGGCCAACCAGCAGGAGCAGATCCGGCTGACCGTCGGTGCGTGCCTCCCACCTGTCCGTGCGTCCTCGGGGAGCCTGCAGGCCCTAGCACCCACACAGGGAGGTCGGAGAGCATGCGGACTCCAGTGTCAGGACGAGGGGTCAGAGGGCAAGTGCTAGGCGTCCTGCAGGAGGGAGCCAGCGCTGGGCCAGAGCTGAGTGCTGGGGAGGGTGGGAGCAGGCGTTGGAGAGCCTGGAATACCAACCAACAAATTTGGGTTTTATTCTCCAGGCAATAGGGAGCCCTGGGCGGTTCTGGAGCGATGGGATCAGGTGTGTTTTTAGAGAATTATTCTGGTAGCTGCAGTGGGGGCAGGAGGGTGGGGCGGAGGCTGCAGGTGGGAGGCCAGTGAGGAGGGTGCCGTGCTGTCTGTGGTCCAGCAGGGAGAGAGGAGGGCAGGTGCCGGAGCCGGGTCCCTGAAGTTGGGTGTCAGTGCTGATCTCAGGGGGAGCTGGGCCCCGGGCTGAGCCTGTGCCTCTTGCCTCCACAGACACCACCCAGCTTGTCCCTGAGGACAGAGAGGACGACCTCGTCCCGCCCCTCGAGCTCTGCATCAGGACCAAGTGAGTCAGGCCCACCACTGGCTGCGGAGCCTCACCGAGGCCAGGAGTGGGTGGCTGAGTGGTTGGGCCTGCGGAAAGGAGGGCACCCCGGCTCAGCGGGGTGTGGTGAGGGGCAGCCCCGCAGACCGGAAAGACAGCCCTGCGGCTTGTTCATATGAAGTCCTCTGTCTCTGTGACCGTGGCCCAGTGGAAAGGTGTGACTGGGGGTGATGAGTCTTCAGACAGCTTCTGAGACGTCCCTGCGACGGGGCTCGGGCGAGGGGGTGCCCCTGAGGCCCTCCTCGCTCAAGGCAGCAACAGGGATGTGGTGAGTGTTGTTAGGTCCAAAGCGGGGAGGGCAGGTAAGGTTGCCTGGGCGGTGGGGTCGGGGATCTTCGGCAGGACAGGACGGCGGTCGGGACTGGCCCCCTAGCCAGTCTTGGGGCAGCAGCACCCTCTGCAGTGGGCAGGAGGAGCCTTGGGCATTCTGCTGGGGCTAGTGGGCCAGCAAGCAGGGGCACCGTTAGCCTCAGAGGCAGGGCGGGGGGCCTCGGCTCCTCTAAGCCAGCCCCTCGGTACTCAAGGGTCAGCAGAGGCCATTGCTCAAACTCGGGGAGTGGGGCTCGCTCACTCCTGAGTTCTCAAGCAGGCGCCTCTGGCAGCACGCAGGGGGTGGGCTTGGGGCTAGCGGAGCTCCTGTATGGAGCCTCTGGGGAGTGAGCTGAGGCTCTGGGTGCAGTAGAGGCACAGGTGGGCCGGGGAGGGAGGAGACCTGGGTTCCAGGGCCTTCTCTGGGGCGGTACAACTCACAGGCGTGTTGAGTGTGGGCTCTGGAGCCAGGCTGCCTGCTGCGGGTTCTGGCCTTGCCCCCCCCTGGCTGTGAGCCATGGGACTTCACCTCTGAGCCTCGCGCTGCCAGCTGTGAAATGGGGATAATGGCAGAGCCTGGCGCACAGGGTTCCTCAGGGTGAGCTCTGTAAGGGCTCCCGTTACTATTGCCTCCGTCGCCACCGCGAGTCTGTGTGACCTCGGGCGGGACCTCGTTTCCCTGCTTGTGAAGTGACCAGGGTTGGGGGAGGGTCTGGATTTGGGGCTGTGGCTCTGAGATCCAGGGGCTCGCCCGGAGCCTAGGGCACTGGCGCTAGTGGGCAAGCAGGCCCTTGAATGGAGCTGCAGAGAAAGAAGATTCCATGTATCCAGGGAGGGGACATGGGAGATGTCACCCATCTGCTGCCTGCCCACCCACCCACCCACCTGCCGGGCCAGGGGCGGAGCATTCCTGTGGGCTCACGTGCCAGCCTGTCTTCCATCGGGAGGGCTACCGGCCTGTGGAGGCCGCCTTTCTGTTGTGTTGAAAGGGCCGCTGATGCAGAGTGATGAGAAGGCAAGAGCCGGGAAGGAGGCGACAGTGGCCTTGGCTCCCTCTGCGGGGCAGGGTGGGAGGCCACAGGCCATTTTTCCTGCAGGAGGGCTTGCCAGGCTGGGCTCTGGGCCACACCCTGGGCACCGGCTCCGCCCACCCGCCCCCGGGGCCCTTGCTGACAGTCCATGCGTCTCTGCGCCCTCCCAGGGCAGCCCACCACCCGGGCCTCTCCAATGCCCATCGGAGCACCCTCTTTCCCCAGAGAACTGCTGCCCACCCGCCCAGCACCTCCGGGGCCTGGGCTGGACGTCCTGGGCGCAGCCCTCGTGGCCAAGTGCTCGTAAACGACCTGGGCTCTGCTGTGTCAGGGTCCCAGTGCGGAGACACGTGCGTGAATGTGGGCCTGGCAGCTACCCCTTCTCCCAGGCTCTCCCCGGTCCCCCGCCCTCCATCGCCACGAGCGAAACAGTGGGGTGATGGCATGTGCGATGCTGTGGGAGGCGGCATCCTCAGGGAGCGAGCCCTGGGCCTGGGCACTGGCCCACGGTACCCGCCCCTGTCCCTGCTCATGGTTGCCGGAGGGGCTGGGCAAGGCTGAGCCCTGGCCTCCCCTCCAGCAGCGCTGCCCAGGCCTCGTCACAGACAGGAACTCCGGCACCCGGTTAGGGACAAGGCTGGGGACTGGCTGGCGCCGACCCCGGTGGCCGATGCTCCAGTGCACCGGGATCGCTGTGGCTGGCCCACGGGGAAGATTCGCTCTGGAGGGTGGTCCTCAGGTGTTAGCGTGGCCCCCGCAGGGTGTGGTCACCCACGGGCCACGGGACTCACTACCCCAGCTCTGGCTGAGGACTGTGGAGCCCGAGAATTTTCATGTTGAGCAGTTCCCAGTGCTGCTGGCGCCGCTGCCCCTGGCCACACTTTGAGGCCCACACTTCCAGCGCCTGGAAAGGACAGTGCCCGTCCCTGGCTGCCTGGTGAGGTCTGATACCAGGCGAGCTGCTGACCCTTCTGCTTCTGACCGTCCCACCTGCTGCAGCGCCCAGGGCCAGGGGACTGTCTCCCGGTCCCCCTCCCAGCCCTCTCCTCCAGGTGGGAGGGCTCCACCCTCTGCCAGCAGTTCTGAGACCAGCTGCGCCAGCACTTGCCGCGCCTCCTGTTCCCCCACTCCCCCGCGCGCCCGTGGGGTCCACCAGGGCGGTTAACTCGGAGAAACCTTTTCCAGCTTGTTCCCGGAAAGTGGAGTGGGCGGAGCGGACCTGGTTCCCTCTGTCCTCTGTCCCCATCAGATAACAAACACTAATGGGAAACAGCCCGGCCTCCGAATCCTGCCCTGGGGCTTTGCGTTTTGTTTTCAGCCCAGATTCTCAAGCAGCTCCAAGGGAGGAGCTTGGGAAAGTGGCCTTTCAGGTCAGTGAGGACGCTGGACCAGGGCTGCCTCTGAGGGCTCAGTCCTGCTCCCTAGGAAGCCGCTGCCTCGGTGGGAAGGGGTAGGCGCACTGCCAAAGCCGGGCTCAGGCTATTTCTAAGGCTGTCCGACCCCAAGCACCGGCCAGGTGAGTCGGTGCTCGCAGCATGAGCCTGAGGGCAGGCGGTTCCCCTCCCCGCCCTTCCGCCCTGGGCTGGGCTCCAGGGAAGGAACCGCTGGATGCGACTTGGTTCCTGCTCTCAGGATTCACGGTCAAGTGGAAGTCAAGTTCGGAATCCACTGTGTTCCGGTCCAGGGAGAGATGCACTGGCTGCCCTCAAGCCCAGGACCTCTGACACGGCCCTGCCCCGGCTCGGAGCATATCACACACCTGGCCACCCGTGGTCCTGCTTGGATCCACAGAAGGCCCTTGCTCACCACCAGGCAGGCCCTCCCTTTTACAGACGGGCTCTCCAGGGTCTGGTCTGTGCCAGGCCAACTGCTACTCACAGGCAGCAAGGGGCCTGGAGCTGAGGCTCGAGCTGTCCCAGCCCAGAGGAAGGTCACTGAGCAGGCAGAGTGACTTCCCGCCACCTGGCTTTGTTGCCCTGACAACACTGCACAAGCTCAGACTTTGGGCTTTGCCTTTGGAGAAGAGCATCCTAAGTTGGACGGTCCCCAGGTCCTGTGCCATCTCTACTGTCTGGCGTGACGCACGCCTCGGCCTCAGAGAGTCTCCTGTTACCTTCGCTCGCTCGGTCAGGAACGGGGAGCCTGTCCCCCCTCCCTCCTCCCGCTTCTCTAACCGTCTCAGCAGAAACAGGCTCGTTTATGGTCACTTCCCAGCAAGGCACACAGTGACCGCTCAACCTTCCAGCCTGGCCGGAGGGGAGAAGACGGCACAGCTGTCACCGGTCCAGAGAAAAGAGGAAAGAGCTCATAGCCGGGGCCTGGGGCCGGGCCACAGATGTTTCTGTTTGAGGTTCAGACAAGCAATTGAAAAGTAATTCCAGCTGGAATGTTGCCTTCCAGGGCCTGGCACCCAGCGCCCTGCTCCCCGCTGCCCCCCACCCACCCGAGGGCCACCCCCCACTGCAGCCCTCATCCCCCTGCCCTGGTTTCCCGGCACCTGGTTGGTCCCCTCTCCCGTCTCACCTGTCCTCACGCGCTGCTGGCTCTTCCTGTCCTTGCTAAGCACTCAGCAGAGACTCCCCATAGGAGCGGTTTTGAAAGTGTGTGTTCTGTGTCCGGTCCTTTCAGGCTTTAAGATGTCTCTGCTTTGATTTCCGATTATAAATGGCAGGCTGCTTCTCTCGGGTTGTTAGGACTCTCCCTCCGATGGCCGCGATGGGGTGGATTCGTTACCTCTGTGAAAACCCCCAAACTAAGTGTAAACCCCATAGCCTGGCCATCGGACACGGTGACTGTTGGTGTGATGTGACATCTAGTGGCAGACAAGCCTGACTCACCCCTGCCCCGAAACCAAGTGCCTTCTCGCAGGGGGTTGGGGGTGGGGGGTTTGGTGGTCCTGAGATGTTTGCAGACTGGGAGCTCAGAGGAAGTCTCATCTGCCTGTTCAGAGTGGGGAGGACAGGCTGGGAGGGTTGGAGAGGAATGGGGAGGGCCTTGGGGGTCAGGCTGAAGGTGGATCTTAGAGGGACACCGGAAGTCTGGTCCATTTAAGACTCTTCCCCTCACTCTTGCTCTGGGGTGGGCAGTCTTTTCCCCTTTGCAAATCGGCCCCTGGAGCCCAGCTGTGGGCAGGCGTCCTCCCTGCCTGCCTCCCTCTGCCGCCTTCCTGGGGTCTGGAGTCAGGATGTGTCTGCCCTGAGAATCCGAAAGCTCGGAGAGTACCTGACGGAGGCTGCTGCTTACCTACAAATCTTAACAGAACAATAAAAGCTTTTTTATGACGGCTTCAAACTGCACAGATGAACAGAGGAAGAAATGGGAAATCTCAAGTGGCTCGGTAGAATCAATCCAGCCCTGCGCTGTGTGACCACAGATTGCTAAAGTGCTATTACCCCAGCAGCACCGTGGCCGGCCTCGTCCCTGGAACCTGTGGTCAGCGCCGCACGCACCCAGCCTGTCCCACCTCCAGTCTTCCCCGCTGACTGCGCTGTGTGGGCTGCTCGGGGGCATCTCAGGCTCCAGCATCAGCGAGTGCAGGCGGTGGGCACTGACCACCTAGGGGCAGCCCCCCTCCCCGCCACGGCAGGCTGTCTGCAGGCCCAGTCCCAGCGCCTCTTCTTGCAGCCCTGACGAAGTGCTGGTGCTGGTGCTGGTGCTGGTGGATTCCGCTGAAGTGGCTCAAGCCCTAGACCCTGGAAGAGCCTCCTCCGATGGGCCTCGGTGCTGACACAGCAGCTCAGGACAGAGTCTAAAGCACCCGGACACCATGGAGCACTTCATTCTTCCACGTCCAGTGGATGGTGATGCCCAGCTTTTGGATTCATGTGGTGTCTGGTGATGGAGGGGGCAGGGCCTGGGGCGAGCACAGCAGGTGTGCATCTCGCTACGCGTTAGGTTTGCGATGTGCCTTACTGAGGTAGTTCTCCCAGCAATCACTGCTGAGAAGACCCTTCTAGATGTTTGCAAATTGTTTGCACATCCAGACCTGCTTCTGAAGGGCCAGGAGCAAATGGCCCAGACAGTGACATGGTATCGCTCAGCCTGCCGTGCCAAAACCATGCAGCCTCATTTTGGGTGAGATTTCTTACCAAGTGCCACCAGAGAACACAGAGCTGGTTTTGGAAGGACCAGTTCCCCAAAACAGGAGAGCATTCACGACTGAACAGCTTACCCATCATCCACCCATCTCAGCCTTCTGTGCTGAGTGCTTTCGTAAGGAGGGGCAGCTCAGCGCTCATACGTGGACCAGATGAAAGTTTTTTGGATGCTGATTGGCATGCCCGCCTAGGGCAGGGCCGCCTCGTGTCTAGACCGTGCTGAACATTGCACCCCGCATTCCCGTGGTTGTGGAAGGTCTAGCCTCGCTGTGCCCCGGGTGGAGCGAGGGGAATGCAATATTAATTGTTCCAAACGGGCTCTGTGCAAACATCTCCCGCACTAACCCTTCCCACAGCAGCAAGAAGCAGACATTCCGCTAAGATGTTTTTTCCAAATGACAAGAAATCTTTTTGTTCGTTAGAAGGGGAATGGGATAGTGTGAAGTAGGCAAACTATTCAGCAGGGAACAGTCTTAACGGATACCAAGGAGTTGCTTGGAGTGAGAGGACAGGGAGTTGGAAGAGGTCGGGGGCAGGGGTGTGGTGCCTGCCGTGAGGAAGGACGGAGCCAAGCGGAGGAAGGGGAGAGAAAGGACTTTCGTGGGGGTCCAGGTTGTCCACGACGGTGAAGAGGTGGGTTTGTGATGAAACCCCTGGTGCTCTGAGCTTCTGTTGGGAGAAGCATCCATCCTGTGTTGGGCGAGGCATCCCCGCTCCTCTCTGCCCTCCAGCCGGCAGATGCGCAGTTAACGTGAGAAAGCTGCCCTCTCCTCTTCCTCTGAGGTGTTCCCATTTGACGTTTGTCCTGGAGAAAAACTTCGAGCTTTGAAATGTCTGCTTCCTCCCTCCTCAGGCCCCGAGCGTGAAAGCATTTCTCAGCCCCAGCCTTAGCCTTGCACTCTGTCTAGCAATGCTTGGGGGCGGGGGAGGGGAGTAGCATCTTCTTCTGCTCTATTTCATCTTAGGAGAACGTGTATGTATCAGATACCCAGTGCCAGACCCATCTCCCACAAATGTGATTCCTGAGTTGTTTAGAAATATACTGCCACATATTGAATCACATGTTGGGAAATGTCATGGTCTCTCAGTTCAATTCCAAAACTTTGATTTTAGAATTGAACTATCCAATATAATAAAGAGGTACTATGCGGCCCCCATGTGGACACAAGTTGGCCGGCAGGAGAGGGCAGTTGGGGGCGACCAGGCTGGCAGGGGAGGGCAGTTAGGGGCGACCAAGTTGGCAAGGGAAGGCAGTTAGGGGTGACCAGGGCAGTTAAGGGCAATTGGGCTGCCAGGGGAGCAGTTAGGCATCAATCAGGCTGGAGTGGTTAGGGGGTGATCAAGCTGGCAGGCAAAAGCAGTTAGGGGCAATCAGAGCCAGCAGTCCTAGATTGTGAGGGGGTTTCCAGATTGGAAAGGGCGCAGGCTGGGCTGAGGGACATACATACCCCCATGCACAAATTTCATGTACGGGGCCTCTAGTTATTAAATGGTGGGTAAGCCTGAACTACAGTTTAATTATGCTTAGTGCTCCTGAGGGTGTCACACACTATTTAATAATGCTTATAAATGAATGCATATCTGTTATTGAATGGCCCACAGCCTTCACGAGCTCCCTGTGGCTCTTAGAGCAAAGGCCAGCATCGTTGCAAGGCCTTCGGGTCCTACACGGCACTGCCCCGCCGTTCCCCACCCTCTGCTGCACTTCTCCCCACCCCTTGCTGGGCCCCAGTAACCGGACCTCCTCTTGCATCTGGAATGAGCCCAAGTTTTTCTGAATGCAGGTCTTCCCATGTGCCTTTAAAGTGCCACCGTCAGGCACCCTAGAAAGTGTCTGCATTCAGATGTGTGTGGATCACTCACACCAGCCGAGGGCCCGGCCAGGCGCCTAGGAGCTCTCAGTGAATATGGTGGCAGGAAGGAAGGAAGGAAGGAAGGAAGGAAGGACGGACGGACTTGTCCATCGCCCTCGGGGTCTTGGGTGCATTTGTGCTTTGTAAGGACCTGGGGGTAGGTTTGTGTGTGAGTGGGCAGGGTGGAACCTGACCCCTCCAACACTCCAAGACTGGAAGTTCAGGTGAGTGTGGGCCTGAGGGGCTCTGCGTGGGCCCTGCCACTGACGCTCTTGCTGTCCCTCTGCTCGTAGGTGGAAGGGGGCGTCTGTGAACTGGAATGGCTCAGACCCCATCCTGTGAGCCTTCGTATGGGAGAGTTCTGTCTCCACTCGTCACAGGGTGACAGCTGAGCCCCAGGCCTCAGGGACGAGTCTCGGAAGGGTGTCACCCCCACCTGGGCCAGCACTGCTGCAGAAGCATCCAGAAGCATCCAGAACGAAGGGTGCCCTGGATGGACGAGGGCCCACGGTGCTGAGGCTCCCTCCCAGCCGAGCTGTGACTGCCAAGGACAGGAAGGAGGCGCTGCTGGGGCCTCGGCTGCCCTTCCCTGCACCCCTTCCTGGCTCCCTGCTGGGCCACCCCCTCGCCCAGCCTCTGATAGGGTCCTCCCGGGACCCGGGACACTGGTTATTTCTGGTGGTTGGCTTTCTATAAAACAGGAGTGAAACCACGCAAGAGCCAAGACTCATTTGTTCCTGTTGCCGAGAAGGAAGAGGCAGGTCTGCGTGGTTCGTGGCTGGGGTGGGCGCAGTCCCGGCTGAGGGCCCTGGTGACCTGCGGGCTAAGATGGCTCTGGCTGGGGCCTCTGTAGGCACCGATGTCCTCTGGTGTTGAGGTGTTCCTGCTGGACTCCTGGGTTGGCCTGACGACTTCTGCTCAGAGCCAGCAGGTGATGTAAGCTGTGCTGACCAGGAGCAGTTTGGTTC
This sequence comes from Pipistrellus kuhlii, assembly GCF_014108245.1. NCBI lineage: Eukaryota > Metazoa > Chordata > Mammalia > Chiroptera > Vespertilionidae > Pipistrellus > Pipistrellus kuhlii. Next base: position 8,496,686 of record NW_023425525.1, read on the forward strand.
TCCGGGAGCCCTCTCAGGGCAGGCCTGGGTGCCGGTGTGTGTGGAGGGGAAGGTGGGGGTCCCAGGAGCCCTCCCAGGCAGGCCTGGGTGCCTGCCAGGCCCTGAGAGGATAGTCGGCAGGACCTGGCTAAGTGGATTTTGGGGAAAGAACCTTCTCTGGAGGGGCCGCTTGGCCACGGAGGGCAATAGGATGGAGATGAGCAGAGGGCCGGGGTGTGGCGCCCTGTGTCTGCAGTGGGCACGTGCAGAAACTGACTGAACATGGTGGTGGTGGGGGGCAGTCTGTGGATTCCCCACATTGCAGAGCCAGGATGGAGTGGGTGGGCATGGGAAAACTGTGCAGGTGAGGCCTCCTCATTCCACTAGTGCATATCCTCCAGTTGCAGAAAGGGCATGAGGTGTAGAAACGCAGTGGAGGCTGGTGAGGAAGACCGGGGAGAGTGTGGTGTCAGAAACGGAGGGCGGAACATTTGCATTGGCTCCCAGCACCCGGACTGAGGGCCTGGGGGTAGGTTTGTGTGTGAGTGGGCAGGGTGGAGCCACCTCCAGTGGCCCGGTGAAGAGCCCTGTGCCCTCGCGGGCGGTGCAGGAGCCGTGGCCGCCGTGGGCCTTCGGGGACGGCAGGGAGGAGCCGGAGGGAAGTGACGGCTGCGCCGAGGCCAGTTTCTGCTATGTAAACTCCGGGCCATTCTCAGCAGGCGCCCAGCAGGACCGCTTCCTATATGTCCCGGCAATGTTTATGCGCTTGTTTTCCTTGGCCAGGCGGCCCGCGGAGGAAGGTGGTTTTTCTTGCAGCGGCTTTGTTTATCAGCCTGGAAGGAAAACTGTCTTTTCAATGAAACGCACTTAACCTTCTGACCAGGGTCCCCGTGTCAGGGCTGGGGAAATCAAAATATTCCTGGCCTTTTATTGCTTGAGAAGATCGCTTCCAACAAATCACAAAAGCACTTTCTGGAAGCCGAGACGCAGGTACACATGCAGCTCGACGCCCATTGCCCACGTTTTCTGGATGGAAGATGAGCGAAGCCTAGCGCCTCCTCTCCTGGACCCAGGAGCCAGAGGAGCCCACGTTCCGGGCCAAGCCTGCAGGCGAAAACACAGGCCTAGGCGCCTGGCTCGTGGGCCTCCTCCGTCTGGAGGCCTGGTGTCCTAGGGTGAGCTTCCGTGGTCCCTGGCCCCCATTATATGAAAATCTTCGTGTACATGTTCATATGTGCCATTTTCTGGGAAGAGAATCCTTAGCCTTCCTCATGGCCTTGCACTTGGAATAATGCCTCCTCTTTGCCCTCAAAAGGTGAAGAGCCAACCACCTCCTAGAGTGGAGTGGCCTCCCCAGGGCTGAGCCTGGCCCGGCCCTGCGTCTTGGGGGTCTGGTCCGCTGAACAAGCAGACCTCGGTGGGATGTGGGCAGGAGGCAATTCATCTGTCCTCACTGTACCTTCCCTCTGGGCTCCCTCCCGTTCTCCCCTGTTTGTTTCTTGGTCTCTGGTGAAAGCAGGTCGACTCCACTGCTTCGGGGGCAGTGTGAGCAGTGAGACCATCTGACGGTAACACAACTCCATGCTCTCACCAATGGAAAGCTGGTATGGGGGACTCTTATGGTGCCTCCCCTTATGGGGCCTCTTCTTATGGGGCCTCCTCTTATGAGGCCTCTTCTTATGGGGCCTCCGCTTATGGGGCCTCCTCTTATGGGGCCCTCCCATTGCTGGGACCTCTCCTGAGCCAGATGATTCGTGCTGTGGCTGCTGCTTCTGGTGGGGTCCCCTGCCTGCTCCCCAGACAAGAAGACCCGAGTCTGCCTCTGCAGGATTCACGTTTGAGCCACGCAAAGCACCGACATGTCTTTGCCTCCCACTTCTGGAGGCCAGACCTTCCACCTCAGCCTGCCTGTCTGCTCAGCCACCCGTGGGGAGCAGCGGCGTCTCCTGGGAGAAGAGACCAGCCCTCCTCGCTCCACGGCTGAGGGAGAGAGACCCCGCACCCTGCCGCCTCTCCCACTGCCTGCCAAGTGCTTCCTTCCCCTCGTCCGGGGGCCAGAGGGTGTGATGGACCCATGTGTGCAGAGCCATGTGAACCTCTCTCTCTCTGAGTTCTACGGAGACAGCGCAGGTAAGAGCAATTTCCAGAACCGCAGGACTTTCCAGGGAGGGGATGTGCGAAGGCAGGGGTGCATCCAGACCCCACCCAACTCCCGGGGTCTCTGTGTCAGAGCCAGGAGGGAAGTCGGGCAGCAGAAGAGGGACCCCAGAGGAGAAGGGCCAGTCTTTGCCAGGCTCCTGACAACAGGAGGCTTTTCCTGCCAACTAGACCCGAGTCCGGCCCAACATGCAGTCCTCAGACCAGCAGCGTCCACAAGGCCCGAGAACTTAGACTTGCAGAACCACAGGTCCGGCCCAGCCAGACCCCTCGAGGCAGAAGCTGCCTTTTAACAAGACCCGTTGGAGGAGCTCTGCTCCAGAGCTCGCGATGTGGGAGACAGTGGGGACGCGGACGCCGCCCCATCGAGAGGAGATACGAAGGAGAGGCAGCGGGACCGGAGGGCCGGGTTTGGTGCTGACCCACTGCTGCCTCCCTGGGCCTCAGTTTCCTCATCTGTAAGATGGCCTCCTCGCAGGCTGGAGTGAGGGTTCAGTGCGTCCGTAAGTTGTGAAGTGCGTAGAGCAGGGCCTGGCCCTTCACAGGGACTCGAGTATTTGCCCTTAGCCTTTGCAGGGGGCTCGGGAGGGGGGTCCCCGGGGGTGGCAGCGTCTCCCCTGGGCCTGGACGAGGGGCTGGGTTTGACAAGTGGAGAGTTGATGGAAGCTCTTTCCAGGTAAAAAGAACGTTGAGAACCAAGAGACTGTGAACGCTCATGTCTGCAGGTGTCATGGGGGGTGGTCTGGGACGGAGTCCGGAAGGTTGGAAGAGGAGGCAGCCAGTGGGCTGGGGATTGGGCGTTTTCCCCGGACAGGGGGACGGCTCAGAGCCCTGTCAGACCGCTCCCTCTGGCCCGGACCGGGTGTGGGCAGGGTGGGAGTGGGGTGGCGCATGTTGAGGGCCCCCCGCGGTGCTCGCAGTGAAGGCAGTGTGAGTGAGCGGTGAGGGGCGGATGGGGTGACAGACCCAGATGGCCTCTTCCCCCCCCCCCCCATCCCCAGAGGCCCCGGGGACAATCCTCACCGGCCACCAAGCCCCTCTGGGACCCTGAAACCTGCAGGAGCGATCAGGTTGCCAAGTCCATGTTTAGGTCTCTCTCTGCCCCCCCCAGAGTCCTCCCCTCTCCATAATCATGTCCTAATCCTCACGGGCTGTGGGAGCTGTAGTTACAAGGCAAAAATGCCAGGCATCTGCGATAAGGAGATTGCTTAATACAGGACGAGGGGTGGGCGGGTATGTGGGCAGGTATGTGGGCGGGTGGCCGCCTGGGGGTCGGGCGGCACCCTGCCAGCGCCTGCCTGTAGCTCCGCAGATCCGCTCGGCGTGAGGGGTCTCTGCCCCTTGGCCGGGAGCTCGGGGCTGTGGAATCCCGAGGTGGGCCGCCTCCCTTTTCATGCATCTACGATTGCAGAGCTTCATCCCACTGTCCTGCCCAGGTCCCCACAACATGCCATCCTATGTCCGGAGGAAGTCCCTGAAGGCCCTCTCCTTACAGATTGGGGAAACTGAGGCCCAGATGGTCATCCTTGGTTAAGAGCCCTCCCAAGAGACTTCTCCTTCACAGGGGTCTCTTGGAGACAGACCATCAGGTGGTCTTGGGGCTAAAGGGGGTATGTCTGGTATCTGATGGGGGTGATGCCAACCTGCCACTCATCCCCTATCTCTCCTCCAGCTCCCCCACCCCACGCCACCGCAGCTGCTTCCCAAAGCCTTTGCTAGCGCTTTGTCGCTCCTGGTTCCTGCTCTTTGGCTCGCCCTGTCGTCTGTCCAAGTCTCCCCATCCCTCAAGGCCTGTCTTTAAGGCTCCTCCCCTAGGAAGCCCTCCTGCATTGCCCAGCTGAAGGTGCGGGCCTTCCCTCTGAGTGTCCTCCAGCAGCTCCTCTCCCACGTTCCCTGTTACTGCCTGTGCCCGCGCGCACACACACACACACACACACACACACACACACACCTCTACGTAGTGCTGTTTCCTTCTCCCTGGGCCTGGGGCTCCTCCTCTTCCCTCCTCTCTGTCCCATCCTGCGGGACGAAGCCCAAGACTCCCTCCTCTCTTTGAAGAAGCCCCTCCCGAGCCCACATCAGTCCCCCCGCCGGCCGCCCCAGGCAGAAAGCCCAGCACTGGGTGTCGGGTGGGGAGGCCGCAGCTGCCTGTCTCTGGACGGTTGATTCCGGGTGTGGTTTTGAGATTAAACCTGGCTCCTTTCCTGTGCCCCGATAAGGGCAATCCTGGCGGCTTATCTGGCGGGCTGTTTTAAAGCCTGTTGACATCTGGGAGGTTGGCACAGTCCCGCCTGACTTAGGAGTGGAGCTCAGGGTGATAAGCACCCACCTCCCTGTGCCCTGCTGGGCGCCAAGGGTAGGCACTCTGGGGCATCTCCTCTGGGCCCTACCCTCTGCCTCACCCTCCCCTGTCCCAGCACAGCCACGGGGTGGGGGTGGTGGTGTGTGTGCTATGAATAATGGTGTCAGGACAAGTGTGTAAACAGACTGTGCTGTGTAGGGGAACCTCCATCCAAGGGAGGATTGTTCTATTATTGATTGATCTCCTGACACCATTCTGCAAACTCCTGGGCTCAGATCCTCCTTAGAATTTACTGGGGACACAGGGCTTTGAGGAGGGCAGCCTACATAGGCTGGAGCAGCCAGGGAGGCTTCTTGGAGGATTACAGCTGGATCCTGAGGGAGAGTTGGGGAGAAAGAGGGACGGAGGCATGCCAGGCAGGGTGGGCAGGGCAGAGCTGCCAGGGGAAGGGATCTGGGGGGTCTGGGTGGTGGGAAGGTTAGAGATATTAGGGCTGAAACCTGAGGGGCTTTGCATGGCAGGCGACGGAGCTGCCTCCTGTGAGCACTGGGAGCCATTGGGGACAGTGGAGGTGGGGTGGGTTCGGAGCTAGGCGGTGGGGGATCCAACAGTTCTGAAAGACTGACACTCAGCAGTGTGGGCGGTGGTCTGAGGGAAGATGCCAGCTTCTGAGCTGGGCCTCGGAGAGGGGGAGGGGGGAGATACCTTGTGTTGCAGTGATCTAGCCTGGGGAGCATGGTGGGGGCTGCCCCTCTCACGTCTGCCCCCTCTGCTCCCTCTGTCTGCTCCCTCTGTCTGCTCCCTCTGCTCCCTCTGTCTGCTCCCTCTGTCTGCTCCCTCTGCTCCCTCTGTCTGCTCCCTCTGCTCCCTCTGTCTGCTCCCTCTGCTCCCTCTGCTCCCTCTGCTCCCTCTGTCTGCTCCCTCTGCTCCCTCTGCTCCCTCTGCTCCCTCTGTCTGCTCCCCATTGGCACTGGGGCTGCCTCTCCCCCGGGCTCTGCAGAACCTCCCAGCTCCTGACGAGGCTTCCTCTGCCCCGGCCTTGGCAGACCATGAAGGAGGGGGCCTCAATGCGAGGAAGTGCCCAGTCCTTTGTTCTGGCTCTGGCCACGGCTGGACCCACTGCCCATTGTTTCAAAAGCTGGTGGTGACCTTGGGCCAGCTGGATGGAACCTGCGGGTTCCCCGGGGTCTGGCCCCCTCCAAGTGCACGTGGAGGACAGCGAGGCTGGCAGGATGGGTCTCCGTCCTCAGGGGGCCCTGGGGAGGACCTCTGGCCCCAGCTGTGTTCTCAGAGTCTGGAGCCCTCCCCTCTGGCCATTTGGGGGGGTCAGCGGGCATGACGGGGACTGCTCATCTGAGGGTGTGCAGACAGGCCTCCCCAGCTCTCTGGACCTGTAAGAGCAAGGTGGGGGCCGCCAAGTCTGTCTGCCGTCCTCTCGTTGGTTTCGGGGATCCTTGCTGCGTGGGGTGTGCGCGGGGAGGGGCCTGGGCAGCTCGGCAGGGTGGTTATGGGCTCAGACCTGGAGGTTGCTCCCAGGCTCTAGATCTCAACTCCAACTTCTCCGTTGTGGAACCTAATTAAGTTACAAAACAGACCAGGTAAAAACTTCTGAGGCCAGTGTCCCTGTCTGTAACATGGGGGTGATCACGTGCTGTCCCCGGTCAGGTGGACGCGACGGGGAAGGTGCAGGGCCTGGCACGGAGCATGCGCCCCGTCTGCACCAGGAGACAGATGTTGGCTGTTTTGCCAGGAGCCGGATGGAGGGTGCGGGATGGGGCGGACCTCAGAAGTGTGATCACATGCAGTGCAGTGACACAGAAGCCATCTGGACCATAGCCATGCCCCCCGACCTCTGACCCCTGACCCCTGTGATCGGGCCTACTTTTCAAGCCCACCTCAATGGCAGTGCGTCCTCTCTGTTCTTCTTCCCACGCTGGGCCCTGGCTGCTCCTGCGCCTTCTCCCGCTGTCCCTGCGGGGCCCCCTCCACCCTGGGCTCTGGTCCCCGCTGGAAGGGAAGTGATTCGATGAGAGGCCCTTAGGCATCCTCATCAGTGAGCACCCCTGTGACAGACCCACAGCACAGTGGCTGGCACTGTTTGTGGCACCTGGCTAGCCAGTCACTCAAACTCCCACTTCCCAATGGGGAAACCGAGTCTCAGACAGCAGGGCGCCCGCCTGGGGCCCGCAGGCTACTAGATGGCCGATGCCAGGTTCTTCCTATTCACTCCCCTGCCGCCTGGGAGCCCCCAAGCAGGACGGACAAGAGGGTGGGGCTTCCTGGAACCACTCCTCTCCTATCTCCCCTTATTTCCTCCCGTCACCAGCCCAGGCCTGAGACTTCGGGCTCCGGGACTCGGAGTGTCCTGGTTTCTACGGGAGCTATTGTGTGGGAGCCCAGCCTTTCCTCCAATTCAGACCTCGCCCGCCAGCAGCCCGGAGAGGATGGGTCCGAGGCTGTCTGGCCTGCCCAGAGGAGCCGCTCAGCCATCCTCCCAGGGATCCAGCACCCGCTCCCAGCACCCCCTGCCCCAGGGCCCCCCGCCCCAGCACCCCCGCCCCAGTGCCCCCCACCCCAGGGCCCAGCGCCCCAGGGCCCCCCGCCCCAGCGCCCCCCGCCCCAGAGGCTGTGGCAATCCCAGAAAGCACCAACCGCATGTCCCTTCCTCCTCGCAAATGCATACACACCTAGACTCATTCCTCTACTCGGATTTGGCATTTCCTCTTCTCAACAGTCATCAGGGCCCTGTGTGTCCTTCATCAAGAAGGAGGCTGGGTCACCCAGGGAAGGATGAGTGAGGGAAGCTGAGAGACCAGCTCCTGAGCAACCGGCCCTCTCGTCCTGCTGGGCCCTGCCCCCCTTCAGGCTGGACGACTCCCCTGTCGGCATGAGGTGGACTAAGTGTGTGCACTCTGTCCTGGCTATGGCTGTGCCCCCGGTTCCATTCAGAGGCTTGATTGCCCGAACTCACCCTTTAACCCCAGTTCCACCTGGCTGGTCCGGGCATGGCACTCCCTGAGGGCAAGCCTCTGCACCCCCAGGCTGGGTGCTCCCGGAGAGGGAGCAGAGGTTCAGGCTGTGAAGATGGTCACACAGGGCATGCTGGGCGCGGGGAGGTAGGTGGGCAGTGTGCCATCCCATCTCCACCAGCCCTCTCTGAGGGGCTGGGCCAGCGTGGAGAGAGGGGGTGAGGGGAGCTCCCATTCCCACCGTGACTGAAGCGCACCCCTTCCCAACTCTCCTGCTTGGACTTTCCTCTCCCGCACGGCCTCCCTTCCTCCACATAAACAAATCTGCCTGCCATGTCCCCTCCTCCAGGAAGCCTGTCCTGATTACTGGGAAGAGGTGGGGCTTTTCCGCTGCCCACAGATCCACCTCACCCCTTCCTGAGGCTCAGGCCTGGGCCTCAGCTGCCCTCCCCTGACACCCTGGACCACGTGTGGCCCGTCAGAACTCCAGGCCTCCTTGGGTTATCAGCGGCCCTGAGCCTGCCGGTGTCTGGGCCAGTACGTGGTGGAAAAATGGGCTCTGGTGGGCCTTGGCCGCGGGGCTGGCCCAAGCTGGACACTGGGGGACTGTGATACAAATGTGACTTCCCATCAGGGCTACACCCCACACAGGCCCAGCCCTCCTGGAGAAGGGCCTGCCGAGCCCCCGAAGCGGCCTGCCTCTCACAACTCCTGTGAGTAATGTCTGCTTGACCGCCTCCCTGGCCACGGCCACGGGACTCTCTCCTGATCACAGGCAGCTGAGGAAGAGCTGGTAAACACGTCGCCCTTCTCAGCATGGCTTCCCTCAAGCTGGAGGGGAAAGGAAGGCTCCATCGCTCTCTCGCTGATGTCCCGAAGGCTCCTCTCTCTCGGTGTGTTCCTTCTAGTCACACGGTGACTGGGTGCTTCTTCTTTAAGTTAATCTGGCCCCTGGCTGCTCATGGCCCTGAGACCAGCCCCTGCGCACCACCGGGGGCCAGTTAGAAACGCGGCGTCTAGCCTCTGCCCCAGACCCAGGAACCAGGCTCTGCAAAATGGCAAGATCCTCGGGGGTCACGTCCACACCCCAGGCTGAGAAGCGCTGGTGGAACCCTCTGGATAAAACAGGTACTAAAGGGGGCCTGTAATAATTCTTCCCCTCCCGTGCCCTCCCACCCCCCCTATTTCTTTACCTAAGGCCGCCGTCGGCAACCAGCGGCTCGCGAGCCACATGCGGCTCTTTGGCCCCTTGAGTGTGGCTCTTCCACAAAAGACCACGGCCTGGGTGAGTCTGTTTTGAAGGAAGTGGCGTTAGAAGAAGTTTAAGTTTTAAAAATTTGACTCTCAAAAGAAATGTCAGTCGTTGTGCTGTTGATAGTTGGCTCTGTGGACTGATGAGTTTGCCGACCCCTGCCCTGAGGAACTTCCTCCATGCTGCCTGCCTGGGCCTGACCCGCCGCTTCTCCCCCTTCACCCCCAGCCCTGGCTCTGCTTTGGGCGCTCGGGTCTGCTCGCCCACAGGGTCTGGTCCCCGAGGCTGGGTCACGAGAGAGCCTTCATATGGGGATGAGGAGGGCGGTGGGCATGCGCCCAAGACAGGGGACGCTCAGGAGCCGGCTGTGTGTTCCCCCGGGGACAAGGCCATCTCCTCTGGTGCTGGGCTCTGGCCGTGGCTGCTGCTGCCCACTCCTGGAGCCCTAGGACTGCCCTGGTGTGATGGGGCTGCGCAGGGGCCTCCCACTGCCACCAGGATGAGGTGGGAGCACAGAGGGTCTAGGTAGGAGACCTGGGGATAGTCCACCTGAGAGGTGGAAGTCCCCCCAAAAACAGGTCTTGTGTCCGTGCTTCTGCTCTGAAGAGCTGTCCCTTGGAGCTGGGGGAGGGTACACTTGGCCTGTGGCCTCAGAGGGCAGCTCTGGGGAAGGTGGCAGCATCATCGCTGAGAAGTGACAGGTTGGAGCAGCTCTCTGCCCATCTGAGCTGTCCCATGGCGAGAAGATCTGAGGGCGCCCAGGGGGAGGGACTCACATCGGGGTCACAGCCCTCGGGAAGGAACCGTGCCAAGGAGATTCCTGGGTCTGATGAGGTAGAATTTTAGACAGCCCTGCGATCCCTTCAGATCCTGAGATGATTCTATGATTCTATGATTCTATGATTCAGAGCCCTGCCTTCTCCAGGAAGACCTCTATGACTTCTTCCACCCTTCCCGGTCACACCCTTCCCCCAGCTGATAGCCTTTCCCAGACATCTCTCTGAACGCCTCGTCTTTGTCTGGGACCCCCGGCCAGCCTAGGAACCCAGGGCCGAGTCTCCTCCGCTTCCCACTTGTCCTCGGCCTGGTGGGTGGGTTGGGCCAGAGATGCAGGCAGGCAGCTGCTGCTCCAGGCCTGGTGAGTCCCCCTTTCCCCGCTGGCTCAGAAAACAGTCACTTCCAGGGCTTCTGGTCCCAGGCGCCTGCCCCTGGGCCACTGCCTGCACTATATTCATTCTCTTTCAGCCCTGGGCAGAGGCAAGATCAACGTGAGTTCCAGCCCCTCCAGCCCTGGATCTTCTGAGGTCCCAGTAGTGTCGTCCCCGGGGTGGGGGTAGTCTGCAGGGGGCGGTGCCTCCTCGCTCATGCAGTCAGTCCTTCCCTGCTGGGGGTAGTTGAGACTGGTTCACTGTGTAGGGCATTGAAGAAGCCATGTTAGCTCAGGGCCTCAGTTTACCTTTGTGCAATAGGGTCTTAATGACGGGAGGCCTGCTGTGCTAATGCTCTAGCACCTGGGAGTCCAGAGGTGCTCAAACCTGGTGACAGGATGCCCTGGAGGAGGTGGTGCGGGCCTGGGAGCTGACTCCCGGGACTGGTGAGCAGACCTGCAGAGCGATAGCACAGAGCAGGCGGAGTGCAGGGCTGAGCTGCTGGTGCTGGAGGCTAGGCATGGGGGCCACCAGGCCATGTCATCATCTTCTCATCAGGCAGGACAGCCATTGTTTGGGCTGTGATCTCACACCCCGTGGGCCCAGGAATGTTGGCTTCACATGAATAGAATCCCCAGAGCGAGCCACGGAGGAGGGGTCTCTGGGGGGAGGAGGGGGACCAGGGCAGTGCTGCCCACTCTTCCTCTCACCCTCCCGGACTCACCCCACCAGCCCCTGTGCGTGGCCTGGCGACATCCAAGGATCCATCCATAGGTGGCCTCGCTGTCCCTGCTCCGTGGATGCCCGGCACGCCCTCCTGACACTGGCGGGTGGGCTGGCAGGTGGCTCATTCGGCTCACCTTTGACCTTTCCTGAGCGTCCACACACTGAGCCTGCTCCCCCTGCTGTGATCAGAGCGGGGCCAGCCCCTGTCCCCAACCCCACCCAGGGGTTTACATTTCGATTCATAGCAGTAGCAAAATTACAGTTGTGAAGTAGCAACGAAAATAATTTTATGGTTGGGGGTCACCACAGCATGAGGAGCCGGGTGAACGAGGCCGCAGTGCTGCTGGGACTGGCTGCCTCTGCACTGGCTCGGGCCCTGCTGGGAGGCTCAGAGGTCAGGCTTGGGGCCTGGAGGAGTAGAAGGCAGGCTCTCCCTCGGGTAATTCTGGCTGTGCGGGCGAGGAGGGCATTTGGTTTGGGGTGAGGAGGGCGCTTTGCTGAGTCCGTCCTGGAGATGGAGGAGGAGGTGGCCTGCTGTCTTGGGGATAGGGGCAGGGAGAGCCTGGGCATGGCTGGCAGACCCAGACCCCAGCCCTGCCTCCACCCTGACCCCTTAAAGACCCCGGGCATGTCACCTGGCCTCTCTGAGCCTCAGTTTCCCCATGAGCCAATGCTATCTGACCCCTTTCTCCAGTGCAATGTTTTGTGACCTAACAAGGCAGACTGGAGACTTTTGAGGGCCCAGGGTGGGAGGGGCTGGGGGGTGGAGAGCAGAGTGAGCAGCTATGTGGCAGCCAGGTGGGGGCAGGGGAAGTGCTGTGTGTGTGTGTGTGTGTGTGTGTGCGCGCGCGCCCGGGGTGAGGAAATGATCCGAAATCACTTACACGCACAATGACTTCCCTTCCAGGGACCTGCAGCACAGAGGCCGTCGCCACCCACCCCACCCCCGGCCCCCAAGGGTGTGGCTGGCAGCCCTGCACAAATGCCACCACCAGCCGTTTCTGGAAGTGAGGGATGCCGCCTTCCTGGCCCTGCACCCTCCTCACGGGCAGGGCAGGGCTGGGAAACCGTGACCTCACTCCCTCTTGGCGGACCTCCTCTGAGCAGGCAGAGCAGCGGTAGGACAGGGCGGCCCTGAGCCCCCAGTGCCCTCATGAAGGCAGAGCGGGGGTGGGGGGTGGGGGCCTGAGCTCCCGGTGCCTGCATGCAGGGCCAGTGCCCAGCCTGACTGTCGACCCTGTGGACACAGTGGTCAAACTCCCATAGTCCCAGCTGAGCGGGGACAAAGTTTTCCTGTTCCCTCTTTCCGGCTTCTCTTCCCGGGGCATCAGGTGGGGGTCCGTTGCTGGAGAGTTGCCAAACCTCAGAATAGAAAACCCTGCCTCTCAGACCTAGGTTTGACCTCGTCCCTCCCCTTCCCCCCCCCAATAATTGCTCAGGGCAGGCAGGGGGGGGGTGGGGAGGGCTCGGGACAAGGGAACCTGAGGCCGTGGCTTAGAAGATGACTAAGTTGTTCCCCTGGCCAATCACCGGGGGCCCACTAAATCCGGTTTTGATTGACTTAGGGGGGATCGTGTGACGCCTAAATGGCCAGGAGGTATCTGTCAGGCAGGGAGGAATGCACAGGCTTTGAGAGGTGGGTGCTGTGGCCTTGGGGGGAGTCAGATGGAGAACAGATGCTTCCCAGATCAGCCCCTGACACACACACACACACACACACACACACACACACACACACACACGGCCCGCCCAGTCCTGTGCTCAGCCTCGCCCTGAGGGGCTGTGAAGGGACAGCCCAGGCCTGGGTGAACTCACCCTCATGCCTGCGGTGCCGGTGCCGGGGAGCCTGGGGCAGGAGGACAGGAGGAGGGAGGGGCCTGGGCTGAGGAGTTGGAGGGGACATCCTGTCTCCCTCTTGGTCTCTGCTCTGGCCTGTGTCCCTCCTCCCGCCCCCTGGAAGGGGTGGCCATGCCAAAGCCCCAGATGGATCCATGCCTCCCATGGGGTTGAGGAGGGAGACAGGGCCATCTGAGCGGCCCAGAGCCAGGGCCCCTGCGTCCTAGGTCTGGGTCAGGGGAGGGGTGGCCGTAAGTGCCCCGGGCAGGGGCCGGGCTGGGAGGCGTCCCCTGATGCCCAGGCCCTCTCCAGGACTGACCCTCCACCAGCGCTCTCTGCCTCCACTCAGGGAAGCCTGAGAGCCTCTGGAAAAGTCATCCGAGCTGCTGGTGAGCTGACGGTGCCCCAGTGGTCATGGCAATTAACGTCTCCTCCCACCCCAAACACCGTCTTCCTGGTGGGCCCCTGGAGGCGGTGAGGTCACCGTTTCCACAGCCCAGCCTGCGGCGGGCAGCCCTGCCTGGCCATGGGAGGGTGAGTGCCCTCTGCCCTGTGACCCCCAGGCCACCCCGTGGGCGCCTCTGCCCCACACAGCCCAGGTCCAGCTCCTCAGCCAGCGACTGAGGCTCGTGCACCCGGCTCAGCCCGCGCCCGAGGCGCCCCCACAGGCCCCGGGGGACAGCGCCCAGACGGTGGTGGGAACAGCCAGCTCTGACGGGAACTTGGGTCTTGCCGGAGCGTCAGGAATGAGACACATCTGGAAAAGCGTTTGTTGCTAGAATGTTGCTCTAGCAGGGCCCCGAGGTGCCCTCAAGCCTGAGTGGCCTCAGTCCCCGCCCTGGGGTGAGGGGCGGTCCCCCTTATTTAGCCTGGCTCAGCCCCGGGGGCTCTGGAGGCTGGGCCTGTGCCGGGTCCATGGGAGGGACAGGGAGCTGCCGACTCAGATGGGGCAGGAGGAGGAGCCGGGGTGAAGGCAGGGCCCTGCTCGGAGCCCAGCTCCCAGGCCAGCAGGTCTGCTGGGCTGACTGGCCTCTCCCAGCTTCTCGGTGTCCACTCTTAGCCCCCTGCTTCCTTCCCACCCATCCCTGCCATACAGTCATCATTCAGGGAAGTGGAGGTGGTCCCGTCACTCACCCGTCACCCATCCTGCTGCCTCTGGGGCCTGGGTCCCCCAGCCGTGTCCTTGTTCCTGGGGTTCCCTCCAGTAAGCAGGCCTACCGGGACCCTTCCCACAGGCAGGCAGAGACGCGGGCTCTGGGAACCAGCCTCCAGAGTTCCCGTCCCAGCTCTGCCGTTCGGGCAAGTCACGGGGCACCTGAGCCTCCCAGGACCGTGGAGACAGCCCTCAGCCCGACGCCACTTTTCTCCCTTTCTCTCTCCCTCCCTCCCTCCCTCCCTCCCTCCCTTTCTCCCTCCCTCCCTTTCTCCCTCCCTCCCTTTCTCCCTCCCTCCCTTTCTCCCTCCCTCCCTCCCTTTCTCCCTCCCTCCCTCCCTCCCTCCCTCCCTCCCTCCCTCCCTCCCTCCCTCCCTCCCTTCCTGTTGGCCCAGGGGTGTGGCGAGGAGATGGGGGAGGGGTGTGGGGCCTTCCTGGGTCTGGGGCTCCAGTGGGAGACCGCCCTCCTTTCCCATGGAAGGTGGTCACGGCCACAGGGGCCCCGTGCATTGTGGGAGAGGAGGTGGGCTTTATGCTGGAGAGGCTGGGGTTTTAATGGCACTTTCCGGAGGTGTCAATGCCTCGCCCCTAGGAAGGGTTTCATGGTGGCCCTTAGGGTGGAAAGCATGCTGGTTGGGGGGATGAGGGGGTGGCGGGAGAGATGCAGGATGGCTGGGCATTGTCCTGAGTACCTCCGTTTACCATCCAAGATTGGTGGGTACCTAATGGGCCCGGACAAAAGTGCTTTGCCTGCCTGCTCCGGGACCCTGGGTCCCCGGCTCCTGAGGACACGGCCTCTGCCAAGTGCACGGGAGCCCTCCAGGCACACGCTCTGTCATCCAGGTGCACACGGGGCCTGCGGGCTCGTGGGCCGGAAGGCAGGCCTTGGGGGGACGGCGCTGGGCTGTGTGGTCCGGAGCCGCCACCCAGTGCCCAGGTCTGCGCCGGGCATGTGGCATGCGCCCAGGAAAGGTTTGGTGGGTAAATGAGTAAGTCGACTCTCACCCTCGGGCACGGCTGCACTGCCTGTGTCCTCAGCTGCCCGGATCCGGCCCGGCCAGTGGCCACTGTCACAGAACCCGGGACAGGCCCAGGCCCCGAGGTGAGGGGCTGTTTCTCTGTTTTCCGTGGCCCGCGTGGAAAGCGACAGGTTCCCGAGTGGAGGAGCTGGGGGATTAAGAAGTTAAAGAAAAAAAAAAGAGACCAAGAGGCAGAAATAGAGTCATCAAGCTGGGACCCGGGTAAGGGGCTGTCACTCCGATGGAGAGACAGTCCACACCCACCACGGACCACACAGCGCATTTATTGATTTCCGGAGAGGGTTTTAAGGTCAAAGAAGTTTTGGGTGTGCCCGGGTCCTATTCATTCCCTCATTCCTGGGGCCCTAATTGTTCCTCATTCCAAGCTCGTGGATAAAGATAAGGAATCTGTACTGATAACGGTCTCCCACATTTTGGGGAAACTTGTTCCCAGGGCGTGGCTCTGCCCACCCCTTGGATCCGCTGATGATAATTAAAGGTCGTCCACGTGCATTCCTGGAGGCCCTCTATACGCCGAGGCTCTGAGTCCGTCTCTGCTATGCTGCCCCTGCACTCCAGCGGGTCCGGTGGCTCCTGCAGGCCCGGTGCCCGCTCTCCAGGCCACCTTCCCGCCCTCCTGGCAGGGCCCTGGACCTGCAGTGTCAGAACTCACCCTGCACTGTGGCAGGGTGGGGACAGATGGGACCTGTTGGGACTGGGAAGCAGGAGGAAGAGGAGGACGGATGTCTCTTAGAGGACATGAGGGGAGGGGGTCCCGCTCAGGCCCGGTCTGAGGGGGAGCAGGGCCAGCGCCTGGAGCCGGTGCTAGGATCTCAGGCCTGTGGATGGAGCACTGGACCCGGCCATGGCGAGAGGGAACCTCCGGGCTGCGGAGAGCCGACCCAGAGCTGCCGGAGGGACAGATCTGGAGGAGGTTCTGGAAGTGGCCCCAGTAGGCCGGCACTCTCCTCTCTATCTCTCTCTCTCCCCCTCTTTCTTTCTCTCTCTCTCTCTCTCTCTCTCTCTCTCTCTCTCTCTCTCTCTCTCTTCTCTGTCTTTCTCCATTCTCTCCTTTCTACCTCTCTCTCTCCTCTCTACATCTCTCTCCTCTCTGCCTCTCTCTCCCCTCTCTCTCCTTCTCTCTCTCTCCCCTTCTCTCTTCTCCTTTCTCTCTCTCTCCTCTCTACCTCTCTCTCCTCCCTCTCTCTCTCTCTCTCTCTCTCTCTCTCACACACACACACACAGTTAATAGGGTACAGATTACCTCTGACCACAGCTGCTGGGTCTCTCTGAGCAGACAGGACCCGCCGGCAACCATGAGACTTCTGCTTGTGTCGCAGGCACTTGGTGCATTGGGGTAGGCACTCCCCCCCCCATCTCCTCCCCCAGCGGGCTTCCTCCCAGCAAACGCCAGCCTGACCCCTGGTGGCTCCTTGCTGGGTCTGGGCGGGAGGGTGGCCAGGGGAGGGGCCTGCTGTCATCTCTGCAGTTGGCCCCAGACAGGCGGCCCCAGCCCACACGCTCACCCCTGCCCGCCCCGGTACCTGCAGAACGCAGAAATCCTTCTCTGCACTGGGCCTCAGTTTCCCACCTATAAGATGGGGACAAGCCACCACTCACACACAGGGTTGCGTGGGGCAGGCAGGGGGCGGGAGAGGCCGGGGTGGGGTGCTCTCTCCTGGGGCCAGGCCTTAGGGCTCTGGCCAGGGGATACAGTTTCTCATTCAGTGTGTTGTCTGGTTCCTCCTCGCGCCTCCCACTCCTCATACATCTTCCCCTTTTCGCTCTGCTCTCTGGGCCCAGTCGGGTCTCCCCGCTTTCAGCCAGTCTCACCCCAGGCACGTTCTTCGTCTCTCCTTCTCCTCCCTGGCCCGCGTCACTGTCTCTGCCTGGGGATCTCTCTCTCACTTCCTTCACTCTGTGACTCTACTTCCCTCTTTGTCTGTCTTCCTCTCCCTGCAGGGCTGTGTCTGCTCCCCTTTCCTCCCCGTCTGTCTGTCCTCACTCCTCACTCTCCCTTCCTCCCCTTTCCCTCCTCTGTCTCCTGTGGTTCTGCCCCTGAATCGCCGCTGGGAATTGCCCCAGAGGCTTGAGGTTTCCTGGGGTGGGGCTCCCAGCCCCCTCCCCTCGCTCGGGCCTGGCCTCGGTCCCAGAGCCGGACTGGTCTGCAGACCAGCTCTCAGACTCCTGATGCCTCGGCGACCCCTTGGCTGAGGCCTGGCGATGTGCTCGGGACTCTGGGACATCCCTGGGGTGACATCCAGTGGCCAGCCCAGGACTGAGGTGCAGGAGGCCCGGGCTGCCCCTCTGATGCCTGGACGCATGGATTCCAGACTAAACGCCAGTCTGGGGTGGGATGGGGATGCCAGACCAGCAAAGTCATGGTGCCCGCCTCCAAGGAGGGCAATGTCCACCCTCTGGGCCCAGCCTGCCCAGTCCCCCATCCCCCCACCCCCTTTCTGGAGTGCCTGGCTCTGCCCTGGGGCACCCCCTAAGCTATGCACACAGGGCAGGACACCTGGATTTCTGCAGCCCCCTGAGCGGGGGCCCACTCGGAGGAATTTCCCAAAGCCTATTAGAGCAGCAGCAGCCTCCCGCCTGCCTCCAGGGCTGGGCAGGGCGGAGGGCGGAGGGAGAGCGGCAGGGAGGGGTGAGAGGAGGAAGGGAAAAAAGTTGGCAGGCCAACAGCAGCGCTGTGTCTACATCCATCGCCCAGAGGAGGCCCGTGCGGTGTGGGGCGGGCCAGGAGCAGGAGAGGCCTTCCTCCCTTTGTGCTCCCCCCTCCCCTCCTCCCCCGGGGGCCCTATAAATAGGCCCAGCCAGGGCCGTGGCTCAGCTCTCCGAGGGAGTCAGACACCAGGCAGAGGTCTCCAGCCAAGCCCCCACCAGCCAGCCAGCATGGCCAGCGAGTTCAAGAAGAAGCTCTTCTGGAGGGCTGTGGTGGCCGAGTTCCTGGCCATGACCCTCTTCATCGTCATCAGCATCGGGTCCGCCCTGGGCTTCAACTTCCCCCTGAAGAACAACCAGACGTCAGGTGCGGCCCAGGACAACGTGAAGGTGTCCCTGGCCTTCGGGCTGAGCATCGCCACCATGGCCCAGAGCGTGGGCCACATCAGCGGCGCCCACCTCAACCCGGCCGTCACGCTGGGGCTGCTGCTCAGCTGCCAGATCAGCGTGCTCCGCGCCGTCCTGTACATCATCGCCCAGTGCGTGGGGGCCATCGTGGCCACGGCCATCCTCTCGGGCATCACCTCCTCCCTGCCCGGCAACACCCTGGGCAGCAATGCGGTGAGTAGGGTGGGCTTGCGGGTGGCGCTGACAGAGGCCTCGGTCTCCTCCACCCGCTGAGTGGACAAGAGGTTGCCACGGGGAGGGTCACGCGGAGTTGGGGCTGGAACCGGGCTCTGCATGCAGCAGCCTGGAGCCTGCTTCCTGCCGGGCACTGGGAAGCTGAGGTCCCGAGAATAACAGTCTGGCCGACGTCCCCTGAGGTCATCTATTGTGGGGACTGAGCCCTGGAGGCAGCCAGCGTGGGGCCAGCAGCTCCTCACCTCTCAGCCCTGCCTGTGCACTCAGCTCCCTGCTCCTGCAGCCTGGACCCTGGAAACTCAGTCCCAATGTGCCCAGCTCCCCCAAACCAGGTGCCCGGCAGCCAGGTCTGCAGGGGCGTGGGCAGTTGAGGACTGATCTCCTCCCACTGATCTCCAGGGAGCCCCACAGGTCCCCTCTTCCAGCCGGAGGTGGGCATTGCCCTCCCTGGAGGCGGACACCAGACTTTGCTGGTCTGGCATCCCCATCCCACCCCAGACGGGCGTTAGGAAACCCCCTTCAGGGAAACCCCCTCCCGCCCCTCTGGCCCCAGGACTGGGAGAGACGGGGGCCGGGAAGGCGCTCGGGCGGTTGGCAGGTGGTTTTCCTGGATTGCAGGGCGGGACAGGCAGGGACCTCTTGCCCGGGCCTGGGCTTCCCTCTGCGGCTGGGCACGGGAGGTGTGGCCCGTGTGTCTGTGTGTGGACGGTGATCCACGTGGACGGCGGCATGGGGCTCCTGTGAGCGTAAGCCGTGCGCTCCCGAGCCGTCCGATTCTGCCAGCGTGCGTGTGTGTGTGTGTGTGAGTGTGTGTGTGTGTGTGAGTGTGTGAGTGTGTGTGCATGTTAGTGGGCTGGGTGAGCCTGGGTGGGGGAGAGGGGGTCCCCGCCTGTGCCTACGGCTGCTGGCTGGAGAGGGGCCTGGGCTAGGGGCACTAACGACAAGCAGATGTTGGCAATGGGTGGCAGCCGCTGAAAAGAATTCCTCTCGGGCCGCTTGGCACAGCTAATTGGCCTCTGGCTGCCGCCAAGCTGCCCGCTGCCGCTGCCGCAGACCCGGGCTTTTCCAGACCCCAGGCCAAGTGCATGCTCCGCCCCCTGCTTGGGCCACAGCAGGGGGCTTTTGGCCCAGAGGCTGACTGAGGCTTGCAGGACGTGGAGGAGCACCTGGTGGGGGTGCTCTCCCGGGGAGGGGAGAGGCCAGGGAGCAGAGAGGAGGACTTAGGACTCCTGTGGAGAGAGAGGCTGGCGGGGCCCTGGGCAGGGCGGGCAGGGTGGGGACCGGGCGGGAGATGGCACTGGGTGGTGACTGGGACTGTCCTCGGGCTTCCCTGCCAAGGCTCAGGCCGGGCGGCAGGATCTGTGCAGAGGGCAGGGGATTAGCGTTCGTGTCACAGTGACACCTCGCCCAGCTCTGGGGAGAGCCAGCGCCGCTCGGCCCACGGTTAACGATTAGCCGTGCTGCTGGAGTTTAGACTTTAGTCAGGAAGGCAATGCCAGGAGGGCGGAAGGGGCATGGCCCTCCAGCCTCAGCCTCTCCAGTGAGGGCAGAGCCAGGCCACCTCTGGGAGTGCCCCTCTGGGCAGGGAGGCTCCCCCTGGAGCTCAGCCGGCCTGATGGGCTGGGAAGTGGTCCTCCGAGGGGAGGAGCTGGGCCCCAGGCTTTCCCGGCCCCTCCTGACCCTCCCTCTCCAGGGACAGGCCTCTGCAGGGGAGCTCAGTCCCCTCCACCACCGTGCACCAGGCAAATGCCGTCTGACCTGGCCACACCCTGCCCCAGGGTCTCGTCTCCTTTCTGGCCTTCACTTTCCAGAGTCACCCTCATCCCTGGGCTGGGCAGGCTGGAGGCAGGAGGGGGAGGGGGCAGCCTCTGGGGGGCCAGGCCTGTCTGGGGGCAGTCCTATCTGCTGCTAACTCGCTGCGGTTCCGTGGAGCCCAGGGCCCGAGGCTGCACACGGGCACCTAGGTGTCTGATAGCTCTTGGCCACACCCGCGCTCGCAGCAGGCGCCGGGGGGCTGACGGTTATCACCCTGCCCAGGGCTGGGCTGAGGCCCAGGGGCCGAGCTGGACAGGAGTGAGCTGAGCTCTGTGCTGGGGCCCAGCACTGCCCTGTCCACCTGCAGCAGTCTCCCGCCCGCCACGGGGGCTGGCCTGTCAGACCCTGGGCCTCAAGAGGCACAGAGACCAGTTTACAAAGCTGGTAGCTTACTCTTTCCTCCAGACCTTAGTGTGTTGGGGAGAGGGGGCTCCCCTTGGGCCTGGGGCCCCACCCTAACCAAGTCTGGGTGGAGCCAGGCATTGGCATGGAGATTTCCAAGGAAAATAGGGGAAAAAGTGGCAGGAAGTGGTTGGTGTGAGTCAGGGATGGCCCCCGGGGAACTTTCTCCCCACTGAGTCAGGGCTCAGGGTGCGCCCTGGAGGGACCCCGGGCCTGCAGGACCCCCGGCTGGGCCTAAGGGTCAAACTCCAATTCTGGCCAAGGTGAGAGGCTGGGGGGCCAGGAGCAGTGCCCCGCCCGCTCTGCTACCCGGTGTGACTCCATGCAACGGCCTTGCCTGGACGGCCCTGGGTCCAGTCTGTGAGATGGGACACAGCGGGGCGGGGCTGCGCTCTGGGTGTAGAGGATGCCGTCGTGAGCACCTGGCTCCTTCGCCTCCCCCCCCCATCCCCCCCTGTCTCCCCTCGGCCGCCCGCTCTCAGGGCCCGGCCGCTGCAGGCTCCGTGCGGGCCTAGCCAGCCGCTCCTTGCCCCGGGGAAGCCCACGGTCTGGGTCTGGGCGAGATAAGCCCCGTGCACAGCTGCCTGTGATAGGAGGCAGGAGGCAGGTGTGATAAGAGGTGTCAGGGTGGCCAGGCGACTTCTGACCTGCGGGGCGGGGAGGGCCAGGAAGGCTTCAGGGAGGAGGTGTCACATGAGCCTCAGTGAGGAGACCCACGAGGGAAGGGCTGTCAGCGTAGGCTAGGGGCCAGTGAGAGGTTGTGGCCTGGGCGTTGTGGGTTGTGGCCGGACGGGGGTCATGGCAGGAGGGTGGGTTCTGGAGGGCTCAGGACCAGGCCAGGGTCTGACTGTGCCCCTGAGGGATTGCCATCCCAGTGCCTGCCATGTCAGCGCCTCAGGGGGCTCAGGCAGAGCACAAACTCCCCTCTTTGGGGGTCTTCCTTAGCCCTGCCAACTCAGGCCTGACTGCCTTTGCCTGCTGCACCCGAGGCCTGACCTCAGCCCTAAACCTGCCTCTTCTCCGGTTTCCCGGGCCTCAGTTTCCCCAACCAGAGTGAGAGGCCCCCATGCCACCACCCCTTCCAGAGTTGGGGACCCCTCCTGCCTCCTCCAGAGCTGGCAGTGGGCTGGGGAAAGGGAGGCCAGAATTTCCCAAGGACCCTGTCCGCCAGGCCTGCTGGGGCGGGGCGGGGCTGGCGGGGCAGCCGGGCTGGTGGTGCCCAGCTGGGCCTGTAATTATGGTTTCCAGCCTGGCTCAGAGGAGGGGGCGGCACAGAGAGCAGGCCTGCGGTGGAGACTTCCCTCCCCATGGACCTCTGAGGCCGTTCACCCTCCGAGCCCTCTCAGCGGCCCGCTGGCCCCTGGCTGCCCCACCCCTGCCTGGCCAGGCCCTCGGGGGAACCCGCATCGGAAGGGGTGCCGCTCTGACACGGCGCCTCGGTCTGAGGGGACGCACCTTGCCCTGCCTCCTCAGCCACAGCCCCCTCCCACCGTGCAGGCCTCCCAGCCTGAGCTCGGCCCAGACAGTGCTCCCCGCTTTCTCTAGGGCCCCACCCAGTGGGTGTTCCTTCAGCACCCAACCAGGGGGCTCTCCCAGGCAGCCCAGTGCCCCTGTTCGCCTCTGGGCTTAGGAAGCCCCGTTTCTTACAGCAGAACCTCCCGGGGTCCGGGTCCCCATCCTCTGGAAGCGCGGTGTCCGGGGCGCAGCCCACACCTGAGGGGGAGGAGGGGGGGGTGTCATGGCCAGGCTCCCTGAGGCAGGGCTCTCCCAGGGCCCAGGGGGCTCTGTGCCCACAGTGCTGCCCGGTGGGTGAGCACGCCGAGGCTGACCCGCCTCAGAAGATGGCGGGAGGGGGGAAACGAGCAGTTCCTTCACCTGAAACCCGCCGCCCGGAGGCTGTCGGCTCGGACGGGCCGCTTTGTTTCCACCGGCAGAGGCTGCCTCCCAGCCGGCGGCCTGTCCTCAGAGCCCCGCCCGGAGGATCTGTGCCGCGGGCACAGCAGGGCGGCAGAGGTCCTGTGACGCGCTCTGCACCGGAGGTGATCCTAGGTCTCAGAGGTGGGGGTCCACGTCGGGAAGGGAGGGGTCCTGGAGCAACCAATCCAAGGCCCCCGTTTTCCTAAGTGGACACACCTAAGCTGCACCAACACACGCACTCACACACACTCACCCCCATGCACACACTCACACACGTACACGTATACACGCACACATATACACAGGCACACACATACACACATACACACACACTCACCTCCCTACACACACATACATGCACATGCACACACACTGGTACCTGGCGCAGGGGGGCACACACACATGAGTGTGGGGCAATTCTCAAGTCTGCGTGACTCCCCTCAGGCCTTGGCACGCTGAGGGTGGGGCAGGGGCTCTTCCTCTCGGGCCGCAGGGCAGGGGCTGCTGGGGGGCGGGGGAGGGAGGCTGGAGGAAGCCATTGCTTTGTGTATTGTTTCTTGTCAGGAAGATGGAATGGCTTCTGCGAGCAAATAAAGGGCCTTCTGAGACCTGCTCTGCCTCACTCGGGGGGCCTCCTTCCCGTCTCCTCCCCCTCCCAGCCAGCAGGGGCACCTTTGTGTGGGTGTGCGACACACAGGGACACACACACACACGCCTGCACCCCCAGCCATGCCACCCAGCACGGCCATCCAGGGCCACGTGCCTCCGGGACCCGGGACCCATGTGGTGGGGATTCTCGGAGTCAGTGGACCCACCGGCCAATGCACAGCAGGTGTGTCTGAATGTCTCGAGTAGGCTGAAAATATTCTCAAATTTGGAGGTGCAAAGCTGACATATTCTCCTTAAATCAAGCACACGCCCCCAATGAGAGTGCTGTGCCGTGGGTGGTGGCGGCCTCGCTGTCTCCCGTCCCCTGCTCTTCTAGAGAAGGTGCTCAGAGCCTCGGCAGGCCTGGCTCTGGAGCCCCCAGGCGGGGGGTGCCAGCGTCCAGGCCAACTAGAGGGCCGGGGCCTCAGAATTACCTTGGTCAGCTTGCCCACAGGCAGGAGAGCGGGTTTGAGGCTTATTGCCTGGAGAGGTGGGCCCTGTGCCACTCTGGTGCCAGGACACACTGGCAGCTAAAGAGCCGTCTCCTGCCGGCTGCCCAGTCCACGCTGGGAGCAGCCGGGTCCCTGGGCCTGGCCGGTGGCCGCCAGCGCCGTGGCCTGGGCGTGTGGGAGGCACAGACCCGGGGCCAGGATCCTGGCTGTGCAGCCTCCTCCCTGGGTCTCCACCCCCCACCCACCGTCACACGGGGCCCTGGCACCGGCCGCCCGCAGGGACCACGAAAGCTGACGACTGGCCTGTGGTCCCCCAGCGAGAAAGCAAAGGCACCTTCCTTGGGGGCCAGAGAGCTTCCCGGATCCGGCTGCCTCCCGGAGGGGCCAGATCTAGATAATTAGCATCCTCACCACTTACGTAAACCGTAAACCGCACCGCGAGTGTCCCTCCAGGGGCTGGGCAGGGAGCTGGGGAGCCTCCTGCCCTCCCTCACTGAGCTCTCAGCCCCGGGGGGCGGGGGCGGTGGTGGGTGGGTGAGGACCCCCATAGGAGACAGAAGATTCGGGCAGTTCAGTGAGGGCTGGCGGGGTAACCACAGGAGCTGCTCCTGGCCAGGGACCTGGGAAGGCTTCTTGGAGCTGCGGGGAGGGAGGGGGGGAAACGGGAGGGAGAGGAGTCTGAATGCGCAGTGAGAGCCGGCTTCCGTGGGCTTGGTACGCACACGCGCGCCTTTCAGGGGTGTCCCAGGGGACGCGTGGGCTTTTCTGTTATTCCCACCTGCACGCACAAAGCTGTTCCTTTCCTCATCAGCGAACGATCAGCCCCGGGCTGGGCGGGAGGGCCCGGGGTGGGTGTGCAAACGTGTACTTTTCTCCACGGCGAGTGACCGCAGCTGGGACTGGCTGCGCGTTTAATTGTTTCCAGTTTAATGGGTTGCAAATAGTAACATATGTTTAGAACTTTTACCCGCTCTTTCCTGGACATCGGGTTTCACTACCCCTTTCCAGTTCTGAATCATCAAGTTTTTCCAGATGTCAGTGACGCCGGCGCCGTGGCCCTCCAAGGAGAGGCGGTCGGTAGCCAGGGAAGCAATCGGGGGGGCTTCCTGAGGGTGGTGGTGGTGGTACTAGGTTCTGGGAGGGGAGGATTATCAGCTGGGGTGGCTCTGGGGGGTCTCTGGGCAGCCAGGAAGGGCCAGCCTGGAGACCCCAGGGCGGGCGGCCCATTCCTGTGGACTCCGAGGGCAGGGCAGGGCACCGGTCCCTGCTCCCCTCGCATGGAAAGCGGTGCCCTGGGGAGAGCCGGGGCCCGGGATGCTCAGACCTGGTGGAGAGCCGGGGGAGGAGATGAGCTCATCCAGGCCACATCTGTGAGCGCGGCGGGCTGGGATGGGGGAGTACGAGGCGGGAGCCACTTAGAGCGAGGGCTCCATTAATCAGCGTGCAAGGGCTGGGTTCGGGCCTCCCGCCAGCCGGCAATTAGGCCGACCCTGGAGAGCGGGGGAGCGGCGGGAGGGGGGCCTGAGCTTCCCGGGCGCGCAGGCACGGAGGGCAGCGGCAGGTGTGAGTGTGACGGGCCCCGCCTCACCGGCCGGGCCTCCGCGGAGCCTGTTCCGGACCAGGCAGACCTCCCCCCTGTCTCCTCCACACCCCTCACAGCCAGGCCCTTCCCTCCTGCCTGTCCAGTCCCTGGATAAGAGGGACAAGAACCAGAACAAAGCCACAGCTCTCCGGAACCAAACGCCCCGGGACCGTCCCGTCCCCGTCCCCGTCCCCCCCCCCCCCCGATCTAGTTTATAGACGGGGATACCGAGGGCCAGCGCGGCCAGGCCGTGGCCACGGCGTCAGCGAGCCGAGGAGCCCGAGGGCTGGCCCAGCCTGGGCTGTGAGTCACTTTCCCTGTGACCCAGGGCTGCAGACAAAGGCGGGAAGAGGATTGTTCTGTGGGCCGCCCTCCCTGGGTGGCTGGGAAAGCCTCCGGAGGGAGGAGAAGGGCCCCCCACCTGGGATTCTGCAGAGCCCCGACTACCCTGGAGACACAGCCCCTACCCTCAGGACGGGACTCCTTCACGTGTAGGCTTCCTGGGACACCCCAGCCCTGCCTGGGAGAAGGCAGCCCATGGGGCCACATCCGGGCATCATTGGGGGCGGGCCTGTGCTGATGCGGCCCAGGTCCTCTGTGTGGGCACCTGGTCCCAGGGGGCCGGGCAGGGGCTCCTGAGGAAGGGTCTCCCTGGTGCAGCCGCAGCGGGTGGGCTCTGGGGACCTCACAGCAGCTCCCAGTCCCTTCCTTTTCCATGAGTCATGCCACTGAAAGCGGCCCGGGGGCAAGTGACAGCTGATGTGGTGCAGAGGCCTGTGTGGCCAGAGAGAGGGAGGGGGCTGGACAGGGAGGGAGGGGGGGGGCAGGCAGGGAAGGTGCCGCCCGGAAGTGGGAGAGGCTCCGGATCAGGGGAGCCAGACAGAGGTGGGGAGGAGGCAGGCCCGAAGGAGAGAGGCACCGAGGGAGCTGGGCCGGCTGAGCAGGACCTCTCAGCTTTGGGAGGTTTGGATGCAGCCAGGGAAGGGGTAGAATGTTCTGGACTTTTGGGAAAAAGCAATGTCTCCAGCGGGGCCCTCCCACCCTTTTGCTTCCTCCCATGCCCGTCACTGAGGGTCCCTTACCATCTCTTTCCCTGCCTGGGCCTCGCCTATGGCCCCGGTCCCAGTGGACCAAGGATGCAGACACTCTCTCTCCCTTCCCATCCTCCCCTCCGCCCCGCCTCACCCCAGCCTCCCCGGCCTCTGGGCAGGTGCCAGGGCCCAGCTGGCGCTCCCTCAGCTGGTGTGAGACGGACAGGCCGGTGCCAACACCTGCTGTGTGTGCTTGGAGAGGGCCCAGCCCCTCCGGGCACAGCCACGGGTGCTGTGGTGGGCTCTCAGGGCACAGAGGGTCTGGTCCACAGTGCCCGGGCCTCATGGAGCCTCGCTGTCCCTGTCCCCTACAGCTGGCCTCCGGCGTGAACGCGGGCCAGGGCCTGGGCATCGAGATCATCGCCACTCTGCAGCTGGTGCTGTGCGTGCTGGCCACCACCGACCGGAGGCGCCGGGACCTGGGGGGCTCAGCCCCACTTGCCATAGGCCTCTCCGTGGCCTTGGGACACCTGCTGGCGGTGAGTGGGGTGGGGGTGGGGTGGAGAGGGCAAGGCTGGGCAGGGGCTGCGGGGGTATCCTGTCATGGGCAGGGGAAGGGACCCAGACTGAGCTATTCTGTGGGGCTATCAGCTCTTTGGGCCTCGGCGGGAGGGGAGAGGGAAGGAGGGAAGGAGGGAGGATGGTGGGGAGGCAGGTTCTGCCTACGAGAGGGAAGGGCAGGGGCCTCCTGACCATCTTTCTGGTGCTGATTGTCACCTGTCTGCTTTTCTCTGTTTTTTTCTTCCACTCCCCCTGTGTGTTTCTCTGTCTCCCCTCCCTCTGCCACGTGCTTCCCTTCACAGATCGACTACACGGG
The DNA here is from genome assembly GCF_014108245.1 of Pipistrellus kuhlii. NCBI lineage: Eukaryota > Metazoa > Chordata > Mammalia > Chiroptera > Vespertilionidae > Pipistrellus > Pipistrellus kuhlii. Next base: position 8,523,260 of record NW_023425525.1, read on the forward strand.
CTGCAGCATCAACCCTGCCCGGTCCTTCGGCTCGTCTGTGATCAGTAACAACTTCAAGGACCACTGGGTAAGCGCTGAGGGCTGCCCTGGCAGTGGGCGGAGGCCATGGTGCCGCGGAAGCCCAGAAGCCCGGCCCCACCCTGTAGCAGAGGCCCTGCGAGGAGCCGGGGCAGGGGGTCTGAACGCAGAGCTGAGGTGGAGAGCGTGGGCCAGGCCTGGCACAGCGAGGGCTGGGGTCCCCTCCCAGCTCGGCCAGCAGCAAGGTCGGGAGTCAGGCCTGAGTCCCGGCTCTGCCACTTTCCACCTGGGCATGACCTGGGCAGGCTGCTGGCCTCTCCAGCCCACTTCCTGAGCTGTGAAGCTGGGTGCAGCGGCACCCGCTACCCGCCAGGGGGGACAACCGGCCTCACCGCCCGCAAGCTGAGCTCAGCACGGGTTCGGGGCTCCATGGAGTTAGCTGTTCTTACTGTTGGTGTGCTTCAAAAAAATACGTTTTTATTGCTTTTTAGAGAGGAAGGGAGAGGAAGAGATAGAAACATTGATGAGAGAGAAGCAATGATTGACTGCCTCCTGCACGCCCCCTACTCCTACTGGGGATGGAGCTCATAACCCAGGTGTGTGCTCTGACCAGGAATCGATCCGTGACTTCCCGGTCCATACATCAATGCTCAACTACTGAGCCACACCGGCTGGGCACTGTTGGCGTGTCTGTTCCAGGCCAGCCTTTCACCCATCTAGCCTCTGTGACCCTCTCTCTGCAGCGGGGCAGGACAGTGGCCAGTCTCAGGAAGGGGCTGAGCGGGGCCCCTCGGGGGCAGGGAGATGCCCACTCCCACTGTCCGGGCTTGGGCCAGACGTGGGGGGCACTGGCATCAGGAAGCTGGGGTGCAGCCTGGCACAGTGGGAGAGAACCCCTCGGTGGGTGGTGGGGCGGGGAGCGCAGGGACAGCCCCCCCCCCCCCCCCGGGAGCGGGGACCGTCCATGGCCCGGAGGGAGGCTGGCCCGGAGGGAGGCTGGCCCGGAGGGAGGCTGGCCCGGAGGGAGGCTGGCCCTGCCCGCTGAGCACGCTCTCCGCCCAGGTCTTCTGGGTGGGGCCGTTCATCGGGGCCGCCCTGGCCGTCCTCATCTACGACTTCATCCTGGCACCGCGCAGCAGCGACCTCTCGGACCGCATGAAGGTGTGCACCAGCGGCCAGGCCGAGGAGTACGACCTGGACGGCGAGGACATCCACTCCCGGGTGGAGATGAAGCCCAAGTAGAGGGCCTGGCCCCGCAATCACCGGGGGAGGGGGCAGGGGCGGGCGGCGGGAGGGGCGGGTGGAACCCATATTGTAGACACTCTGACGAGCTGGCCAAAGTCTCTCGCCGAAGATCCGAGGGACGTGCGTGGCCACGCCTGATTTGGGCTCTTCCTATCACTTTCTTTCTCTTTCTCTGCTGCCTGGCCTTGGGGCTTCCTGGAGACCCAGACTGCCCACTCGCCCACTCCCTGGAGGTCCCAGAGGAGCTGAAAGAGAGGCACCCGCCCTCAGAGTGTGCCAGAAAGCCCCTCACCCCAACGCAGCTCCCCAGCTCACTGGCCGCAGGTGCCTGGGGCCCCGCTGTCATCGCTCTGCGCCTTTGGGTGCAGCCTTCTCCTGTCACTTGCCCTTTGCCCCCAGAGGTGCTTCTCGGGGAAAGAGACCCCGGGAGGGGTGGGTTAGGAGCGAGCGGTGACCAGCTTGGCCCGTGCCCCCGTCTGAGAGGGTCAGGGACAGAGAAGGCCCGGGGCCCGAGGTCCCTCTCTGGGGTTCTGTGAGTGTAGACGCACTGTGGGCTCCGGAAGATGCTGTCTGCATCCGCGTCTTCCACTCGCGCCCAGTGGGTTCTTTCCCCCAGCACAGATGCAGCAAGGACACATGCGTGCTTCCAAGCAGCGAGCAGTGGCCAGGCCAGCCGCTGGAACCAGACAGGGCCTGCTGCTGCCCAGGGAAGGGCACTTAGAGGTCAAAGGAGGAACGCCCAGGTCTCCTCGCTGAGTGTTAGTTGGTCTTTTCCGCCTGTCGCTGCATCACCTGGACCAGTACCCTGTTCTCTGCTTCCTCCCTCCTGCCGGAGGAGACACAGGTCCCTGTGACACAAGCATGTGTTTATGAAAGGACAGTGGGGACAGACGTGGCTCGGCCCACGGCAGCAGATGCCCTGGCTGGACTTCAGGGGTTTCCAAGGCCCCAGCTGATGGTGAGGGGCGAGGAGCAGCTTGCCCCCTTGCTGCTGAGCTCCTGGCTGGAGGCATTCAGGCTCCCGTGTGACCCAGGCCCCCGTGTGACCCAGGCCACAGCCTTCCCTCCTCACTTACCTGGAGGGAGAGTCGGCCGTGGCCTTGGCCTTGACCTGATGAAGGACCTGCGGCTGCAGCCCAAGTACGTATAGTTCAGAGCACAAGGTTGGTTTCAAGAGCAGCCATCTACAGTCCATTCAATCCCATCAGAGCCAGAGCAGGTCCCTTACGTGCCCACAGCCACGATGGTGACAAAACGGAGACACCATACCCAGGTACCCAGAAGCAGGAGGCCCTAACAGTCCCTGAGCCCATCTGCACACGCTCTTTCCCATTCCCTAGCAGGGACTTCCAGCCCACCTTACAGATAAGGAAACCGAGGCCCAAGGGCCCACAGCTAGGTCATGATTTGGCCAGGCCTATCAGCCAAGGCCATGTCTTTGGCTACTACCTGGCCCATGAGACTGGCCCCTCTCACCCTAGCTTCTCTGTTTCAGCCTGGGCAGGGGCCCCGGGCCCGAGGGTTGTGCCAGAGGGGAGTGGGGGCAGGCCTACGCCCCTGCCTGTCCTTGCTGTTGTTCACCAGGCCCTGCTTCTGCCTGCTCTGCACATGTCTCTTGGGAATTGGAATTTCATTGTATGTTAAAAAATAAATAAATAAATAAAGGAAAATGACTTTTAATGTCACCCAGGCTTCCTGCGGCTTTCTTTCATCACCGGGTTTCCATGGGAGATCTCCGGGTCTGGGAGGAGAGAGGGGTGCACCCACGGAGGCCCTGCCCGCCCTCCTGCCCCAGGATCCCTGGTCTCGGCCTGAGGGGTACAGGGTCCTGTCCCTGGTGGGGCCTGTTTTTATTCCAGCACACGAAGGGGTGGGGAGCAGCAGGTCTGAAGTGTGACAGTCCCATTAGACCCTCTGCCCTCCTCCTAGGAGGACCTAGGGATGGCCCAGGTGTCCCTCCTTGTCCCTTCCCTCCTATTTCTGACCCCACCCACCCCTGGGCTGGGTACTGGGGCCCAAGGCTCAGTCCCCTGGGGGAGGCGGGCTCACGCAGCTGAGCTGAGTGGGGTGAGCACCAGGCAGAGGCCATGACCTGCAGAAGCTCAGAGGGAGACAGCTCAGGCCCGGAGCTCTGTGGGCACCTCCACCTCGAATGGGCGTTTTGCCTGGAGGGTCTGTGGCTTTGGTCAGAGAAGAGAGGTCAGAGTGGGCTGGCCTCTATCTGGAGGGGACCATGAGCCAGGAAAGGACCCCTCTGCCTGGCCCTTTCCCTGTCCTCCTGCAGTCCAAGGCCAGTGTGGGCTGAAAAAGGCCCTGTCTCCCACCCCAGGCCCCTTGAACTGACAAAATATGGACTAGCCACTTGCCCATGGCAGCCCAGGCCGGATTGGGAGCGTGTGCGAGGCTCTCACAGCCCAGCTTGGCTTGTCTTCTTATGGCGTCCTGTCCTTGCAGGCACGAAGCCCTCTCAGTCCCCACCATGGGCCCCGGCCACCCCCACCTCAACCCCTACTCTTCCTGGACCGGCCCTGGCCACTCCAGGGCAGAGCCTTTCAATTGATGGCTTAGTTATAACTTCTAGTGCCAGGCGGGAGCTTACTGTTTGTGAGAAACTCCCCTGGGACTTCGCATGCAGTCTTTCTAATCTTTATGGCATCCTTGGAAGGCAGAGATGACTGCCCCCATTTACGGAGGATGCTGAGGCCCCTGAAGATGAAATGATGGGCCCAAGCTCTCACAAAAGGCTGGGGCCAGAATCGGGACTTGAACCTGCCCCCTGTCTGGCTTCAGCAATGGGGCTCTTCCCATCTGTGGTGCTCCCCTGTTTTGTCACGACCTTCGCTAAGTTTAGCTCTGGGCCAGCTGGGCTGCCAGGCTTCCCCTGCCTGGAAGGTGTGAAGAGGGAAGAGGAAGGGAAAAGACCACCTGGCTGGAGGGGATTCTAGCACCAGGAGAAGCATTTCCTTCCGGGGCCAGCTGGACACAGAGTCTGCCTGAGACACACTGGCACCACCTGGCCCCAGGCTGCTCTCCTGGCACTGGCACCATCACAGCCTCCCCAGTGCCCTCTAGTCTGACTGACCCTCTATCTGGAAGGAAAATGTCTGCTAAACCTGCTCATTCAGAGGTTGTTCTTTCCCAGGAGAGTACATGGGAAAGGGAAGGGCAATGCTGCAAGCTGAGGACTATTAGTGCACTATGAAGGGGCCTCAGAATCCGTGCAAGTCTAGGAGCAAGAGCTTTGTGGCCAGGCTATCCCAGACTCCCTGTCATCTTCCAGCCTGTGCGTTCAGTGCTTCAGATACCCCCACTCTCAAGGGTCATGCCTGACTCCACTCTGCTCATGTTCTGTCAAGCCTAGCACAGAAGAGAGGTTTTAGGGGAATAACTAGAACTGGCATGGGGCTTCTAGAACAACCAGAGCCCTTGTCAGTTTTGTTCATCAAACTTTAATGGAGAGAGTAAATTTCCTGGAAGATTCCATGACTCAACCGTTGTCCTCCAGCTGCCAAGCATCGAGCCACTGCACACATGAGGTGCTTCGGTGGGTGGGGCACCACCACCCCATCCGCTGAGTCTCTGCGGAGACCAGCCAGCAGGCCCCTTCCCCACTGGACTCCCCTGTGGTCCCGAGATGTGCACATGGAGGTGGCTCAGCCGGCCCAGAAGGCCATGCCCTCTGCACTTGGCCCAGCAGGAAGCAGGATGCCATCCAGCAGTGCCTCAATCCTAGAATATTTGTCTCTCCATTAAACTCTCAAGAGCAAAGAGTTGCCCTTCCACAATTGCCCCACCTGCTCCGAGGCCTCGGAGGAAGCTGGCTCAGATCGCACCATTTCCCAAAGCCCTTTGGAGGGAACGACCTGAAGTCCCTCTGTGGTCACTGTGCAGATCTGCCTGAAGCTGCTTTTCAGGTGCACATATGCATGACCTCAAGCCTTGGGTCAGCCAGTCCTGGGTTTCTAAGCATCCAGCAACTCGTATTTCCCTTCCTCCTCCAGGATTAAGGCCCCGGAGAGGTGCTGAGGGGTCCACGGGAGAAGAATGGACCTGCGAAGCTACCTGCACGGGGGTCAGTCAACCGGCCAGCCAGAGATAGGGACGCCATCCAGCCTCAGTGGTCCCCAGCCTTTTGAGTTGCCTCAAAAGCTTGTGTGGGCTCAAAGAGGGACACAGGACATCTGTGGATGGCTCACGGAAGCCATTTGCCACTTGGTCCCAAGGGCCACATCGCCTTTGCGGGGGGACTTGGTAGCAGCCGAGAGGGTTCTCTTCCTTTTGGGTTCCAGGCCGGGGACCAGTATCCTTGGAGCCAGAGCCGGGAGCTGGTCTGGAAAAGCACTGGAGGGACAAGTGCCAGGGCCCCTGTCCTTGGCGTGGCCGGCCTCGTGCAGCCCATTAGGGTTTTTCCATCTCTCCCGTGGGGCACACCTTCCCTGGCCAGGGGCCTCTCCAGAAGGAGGACAGTGATTAATGTTTTATGGACGAGCTGCTGGGCATGACACCTTGTTTGCTTTAGGTTTAGCATACAATGAGGGCGATGATCGGAATGCCCTGCCAGCTGAGGGCCGGCGCAGGGCCACTGTTGGGGACTGAGGACCCACAGGCAGCGAGGTTCCCTGTCCCGGTGGCTGGAAAGGGGGCGCTTCTGGAGGTGGGAAAGCAGGCAAGGCCTGGGCTTGCAGGACCTTCCTCCTCCCAGCTCTCAGGAGCTGGTTCCCGCCAGTGCCCCCAGCCCTGGGGTGCAGAGGCCACCGGTGAAGGGCACCCAGAAATGAATGCACTCGTTCCGCTGGGCGGCTCTCCCTCATTCCAACAAAATCCCACTCTCCGCATCTGGGGTTTTGCTTATTTGTCTGTTTGTCCCAGTGTATTGGTGGGGAACGAGCTGCAGGCATAACTGACCTTCAGCCTTATGGGTCGGTGCGGCCTCACCGGGTCCCAAGCATGAAATACTTCCATCTGGCCCTGACCGGTTTGGCTCAATGGGTAGAGCGTAGGCCTGCAGGCTGAAGGGCCCCAGGTTCGATTCCAGTCAAGGGCATGTACATTGGTTGTGGGCACATCCCCAGTAGAGGGTGTATAGGAGGCAGCTGGTTGATGTTTCTCTCTCGTCGATGTTTCTAGCTCTCCCTCTCCCTTCCTCTCTGTAAAAAAATCAATAAAATATATATATTTAAAAATGAAATAAATACTTCCATCTGGTGTGAGCTCCTCAAGTTTCCCCGCTGCACCCTGGTTTCTCCCCAGCCTCTGGTCACCTCTGGGCCTCTCCACGCCCAGGACTTGAGGGGTCAACCCGTCATCAGCAGGGGGGGCCTGGGGACCCTGTCCCGCCTGCACCATCCCCTGGGGAAGTTCTGGGGACTGGTGCCACTGACACGCGTGGCTGTTCTGCATGTGGCCTGTCACCTCTGGGTGGGCACCAAAGCTTCCAATCCATGTCTACACCAGAGGTGTCCACCCGGTGAGATCCAAGTTAGAAAAAGTGTGAAAAAGAAGCTCGTGTTGTGTCTCCATCACATTGCTGCCCGAAGCTGGCTCTGAAGGCAGCATCACCCAGGGTCCCAGGCACAGACCCTTTCATTTCCGCAGGCCCCTGGCACGGGCCCTCGGCAACGAGCACACACCTGCGGCTCTGAAACACGTGCACCTGACTCTGATCTTACACCTGTGCTTCCGCGCTGGGCCTGGGTCTCAGCAGCCAAGACAGGGACGCGCTTCCCCCTGTCTCCTTCCTGCTTCTCCGAAGATCCCGGGAGGCGTCTGCTCCGCGCCCAGGATCCCAGGGCCCCCAGGTGAGAAGGGGAGAGGGGCGGGGAGGGGTGGGTTTAAACGCAGTCACGACTCGGATGCCCCTGGATCGTGACTGCGGCTCCTTCCATCTGAGACAAACTCCAAGAATGTCCGCGGCCGTTGGCGGGGCCTTCCTGGGCTGGGAGATCCCGTGGCATCTGCCTCCAGGAATGTGGGGCCTAGCGACACCAAGGCCAGGAATGCCTCCGTGGGGCCCACGCCTTCAGTTCCAGAAAGTTCCGAGGGCTCCCAGCTCCCTGCCCGGGTCCCTCCTCCTCCCTGAGTGTGAAGCCACCCCAGGCCGCCCTTCGGGAGTTTTTCCCGAGAGGAAATCCTGGAGAGCTGGGTCTGAAGGGGAGCTCAGCAGCCTGGGGCTCCCAGCAGCAGGTGTGACTCATGGGCCTGGGCTCAGGCCGGGCACCTGGGCTCCGGTGAGTCACCGCCCTCGTGGTCCTCGCAGAGGGAGAGCCCAGCTCTGTCCGGGGATGAGGTACGTTGGGAAACGACCTCGCTCTCCGGCCCACAGACCACGGGAAAGGCTCTGACAAGTCCTGCGATAAAAGCCCTCACTCTCTGAGCCAGGGCCCGCCGCCCTTCTGTGCCCGCAGACCCCTTTCGGGAGCAGCTGGTGTTGCCGTGTCAGAGCATTGCTTTCTGCAGCACACGGCCTGGACACGGCGCCCCGGTGTGGTCTCAGGGAGGCCCTTAGCCCTCTGAGTCCTGGCTTCGAACCCAGGTGGCTTGCTTTCTCTCTTGAGGGCAGTGGGAGAAGTTCTGAGCTCAGAGTGACGGTGCCGGGGCTGCAGGGGGCAAGGGAGGCAGCGAGGGTGTGCACACGTGTGCCCGAGAGACGGAGGGAAGGAGTTGGGGAGGTGGCAGGGAGAGATAGAAACAGCCCGTTTCTAAGGGAAAGCAGGAGATTACAAAGGTTAGGAGGTACAAACAGGGAGGGAGGGACCCGGAGGCACCCCCTCCGCACAGTGACTTCCTCTGAGCCGTCACTGATTAACCCTCGGGCTCTGTCCTGACACCCCGGGAGCCTGTCCCACAGCCAGCGGCAGGGGCCCGGAGTGCCCGGAGCGGCCCCCGGAGAGGAGCTCGGTGAATCATTGACCGGCTTCCGTTGGGTGGGTGGGAAGCCGCTGGGGCTGGCGTCCCTGCCAAGCTCCTGGGCTGTGGGCAAAGGGGGTGCAAGCCGGGGCTGAGCCGAGCCGGCAGGTGCTCCTCTGGAGCTGCCAGAGCCAGGGCCCCGAGGCGGCCAGGCTGGCCGGCCCGCACACCAGCTCTCTCAGCGCCGAGCGGGGCAGTGAGTGCGCACTGGGCTAGGCGTTGCCTGGACCTGTCCCTTGTGCTCCTACACCTCCCCTCCGGCTGCCTGTTTTGGGGCCACTCCTTGTCGCCGGTGGGCAGCCCCAACCCGCCCTGCAACGGCCTCGCAGTCCCCAGAGCTCCCTGGCACAGCGAGTGTCCAGGGCATGGTGACCAGGCTGCTCCGACCACAGGCTCTCAGCTGCCCGCCCCGCGCCTCACCCGACGGGGAGAGAAACGTCCGCTGAACAAGAGCAGGGAGCAAAGGAGTGCCCAGGTCTGGCCAGGGTGGCCAGGGCCACTGTTTCTCCACAGCCTACCCGGAGGGAACACAGTGGGCAGGAGATGGGGTCACGGGGTGGGCAGGAGATGGGGTCATGGGGTGGCAGGGAGATGGGGTCAGGGGGTGGCAGGGAGATGGGGTCACGGGGTGGGCAGGAGATGGGGTCATGGGGTGGCAGGGAGATGGGGTCAGGGGGTGGCAGGGAGATGGGGTCACGGGGTGGGCAGGAGATGGGGTCACAGGGTGGGCAGGAGGTGGGGTCACTGGGTGGGCAGGAGATGGGGTCACTGGGTGGGCAGGGAGATGGGGTCACGGGGTGGGCAGGAGATGGGGTCACGGGGTGGGCAGGAGATGGGGTCACTGGGTGGGCGGGGAGATGGGGTCATGGGTTGGGCAGGAGATGGGGTCACGGGGTGGGCAGGAGATGGGGTCACTGGGTGGGCGGGGAGATGGGGTCATGGGTTGGGCAGGAGATGGGGTCACGGGGTGAGCAGGAGATGGGGTCACTGGGTGGGCGGGGAGATGGGGTCACGGGGTGGGCAGGAGATGGGGTCACAGGGTGGGCAGGGAGATGGGGTCACGGGGTGGGCAGGAGATGGGGTCACTGGGTGGGCAGGAGATGGGGTCACTGGGTGGGCGGGGAGATGGGGTCATGGGTTGGGCAGGAGATGGGGTCACGGGGTGGGCAGGAGATGGGGTCACGGGGTGGGCAGGGAGATGGGGTCACGGGGTGGCAGGAGATGGGGTCACAGGGTGGGCAGGGAGATGGGGTCACGGGGTGGGCAGAAAATGGGGCCACAGGCAGGAGGCGCTGCTGGGGAGGAGGCAGCTGGGTGCTCTCAGCAGATTCCTTGGGCTCTGGGCTCCCTGCTGGGGTCAGAGGGAGGCTGGGCCCCCGAGTGGTCAGTGAAGGGGCGACTTGCCACTCGCAATGTCCCTGCCATGCGTGGCCTGGGCAGGGCTCCACCTGCACTGCTCCGCCGGATTCTCAGACGGGAGCTGAGAGGCAGGGGTTCCCTCCGCCATCCGCCTGGGAAACATACTGAGCTCCTACTGGGTGTCAGGCACTGTTCTGGGTGCTGGCTTTGAAACAACAACAAACAGACAAGGCTGACACTTCATAGCCGCAGAAACTGTGAATCTGAGAGGTTAGGCAGCCGATGCAAAGTTCCACAGCGAGGAGGGCAGAGCGGGGGTCAGAGCCAAGGTCCCCCCTCCTCCCTCTCCCCTTGCTCCTGGGACAGAGGGTGCATTAGAGAGACCAGCTGCCTCTCAGGGAGGAGGGCACGTCTCTCCCGGCTCTGCCGTCTCCTCTCCGAATTCCCACGCTGACTGAGGGGCCGGCCAGGCAGTCGGAATGGCTCCCGGGGGCAGGACAGAAATTCGGGTTTTAGGTGGGGATAGCTACCGATTTGTGAGCGCGTGCAACGCACCAGGCCCTGCAGCGGCGTCCAGGGGAGGGGGAGGCAGAGCACCCCGAACTCCGCTGGCCCGGAGCCCCTCCCGGCTCCCGGGACCTCTGCCCTCGGGTTATCAGGGGAAGCAGCTGAGGCTTTGCACAAACAGTCGGGGCAGGCAGGGACACGGGCCAGATGGTTTATAAATAAGGGGGCCGGGAGGGGCTGAGCTGGGGTGGGTGGGGAGGGCTAGGTGCAGGAGTGGCCAGGAGGAGGCCTCGGAGGGGTGGCGGGAGGAGGGGTGTGGCCACCCAGCCCCTCCCTGCACTCAGCTCTCCCTCCCACCCCAGGGGCAGACCCCTCCCTCCCCCCCCCCCCCCCCATGCCCAGGCTCAGCAGGGTTGCTTCCCAGAGGGCAGGGTAGCTTCCTGCCACCCAGTGTGCCCACAAAAGCAGTGTCTTCAATGTGGGATACCAGAGAAGACACGGTGGGCAGGTGGGTAGGTAGATGGGAGGGGGAGGGAAAGCAGGGATCCGGAGGCGAAGGGAGAGGGTCCCTCTGGGGGAGGGAGCAGGTGCAGGACGTCTGTATCTCATCGGGAACAAAGGGGCTTCCTTTCTTCCCATTTTCTATCGAATTTAAAAACAACAACAACAAAAAAAAACAGCACGCGTCTACAATAATGCACGTCGCTGATAGAGCGGCTGAGACCCTGGACTCTGAAATCAGACTGCGCAGGTGAGAACCAGGGCCTGGATTCTCCAACAAAGCACGCACCTCAGTTTCCTCACCTGTGAAGTGGGGATTCCCCCCTGCCCCCCTTCCCAGAGCTGCTGCGAGGATTGAAGGAGCTGAGGATGGAACAGGGTGCTTATAAAGGGCCTGACGCAGAGTAAGAACTGTGTTTGCACTGAAGACGATAGAGAGTTTAATAATATCTTAAACTGCTGCAAGCTCATCGCTCATCTCAGGAGCCACACCCTTCCCAGCCACCTGCGTCCACTCCCTGAGCCCTGGAGGCGCCCCTGTCCTGAGTGCTGTGTTTGCCGCTCTTGGGCTTAAAAAAAAGGTGTGTTTCCTGCAGATATGCACACCTACTCACTCTGCTGTTTGCTGCCCCTCCTTTGCACTTGGTAAAAGTGGTGGCACATTATAGATGGTTTTCTGGGATGGCCCCCTCCCGCTCCTGAGGTTTATCCATGTGAACCTGGCCTCGGGCAGGCGGCCATTTGCTGGGGGGCACCTGCCACCTCTGGTTTTTCTCCGGCCCCTCTTGTCCCCTCCTGACCTCTGGCCGCACCGCAGGCAGCCAGAGCTTCATGCCTCGCAGGTCCCTCCCACCCACCGCCTCTGGTCCCCTCTGGCAGTACTGCTCTCACCCCTCCTCAGCCCCCAGCCCTGGCCCTGGCTCCCTCCTCTGGCTCCAGGGCCACTTTTCATAGGCACCGCCCCTTCTGGGAGCAGGCCAAGCCAAGTAGCACCCCAGCTATGCTTCTGACACCCCTTCTGGGAGCAGGCCAAGCCAGGTAGCACCCCAGCTTTGCTTCTGACCAGCTGGGGAACCCTGGGGAGGTCTCCCGCCCTCGTTGGACTCGGTTTCCCCACCTGCAAGGAGAGGAGGCAATGCGGTCTAGTATTCCTTGGCAGCCAGGTTCTTCCTCTGCCTGGAGGGGGTGCTCTGCCTCCTCAGTGAAGTCTGGGGGGGGCAGGGGCAGGGGCAGGTGGGGCGGTGTGTGGGTGGTACCACTCGCTCTCTCCTCTGTCTGGGGCTCGGGGGCATCTGCACCCCCAGACGTGCTCCTGCCCCTTGAGTTGGTGTGTAAAACCTCTCCAAGACCAAAGAAGCCCCTGACACTTGGAATGAAAACCTTTCGGTGAGGGACAGCGTGCATCGGGCCCAGGCAGCACCGGGGCCGGGAGCCCCCAGAGGACCATCTCCCCTGCGTGCTTGGGCCCCCAGTTTCTTCTGCAAAATAAGGACCGCTGTCCTCGCTGGGCGCATGCCAGGGACGGCTGGTCTGTCTCCCGGTCAGAGCCCGCCCCCCCTTCCCCCAAACCCCCGGCACGCCTGATGAGAGAAAGCGTGCTCTAGAGGGCAAAGTCTGGGGCCAAGATTCAAGTTTATAAGAGATGAGTTATCCATGCACAAATCAAAGCACCTTCTTCCGTCAGAGGGAAACAGTGTCACGTTGTTCTCACGTTGCCTGGGGAAGGCCAGGCCCTCCCACACCCTGCCGTCCATACCTCGCCCGCCCATCCCACCCGCCCGCCTCAGCAGGTGCTCCTGCGGGAGCCATGGTTTCTGTGCGGCAGGAAACTCGCTTCGCAGCTGTGACCTGGGAGCCTTAAGGCAGAGCCCGCGCTGCCATGTGGAGGCTAAGGAGTCATAGTGGCCTTAGGAGTGGCACCCAGAGGCCGCTCTGCCCTGCTTCTCTTCCTGAGCCCCGACTCCGCCCCAAATGTGGCCCTGACCTTGACCTCCCAGTCCGAGTTTCAAGCCTGGTCCACCTCAGACCCCAAATAGACGGCAGGCTGAGCTGCAGCCCTGAAGAGAAATTGGACTCGGATCGTGGTCCCAGGCAGAGTTGGTCACAAGGCCCGTGTGACAGTGGCCGATGGCTCTGACAGCAGGTGCCCTTGCAGAGCCCCAGCTAACGGGGTGCCCTCTCAGAGGGCTTCTGTCTGTAGGGATCCTGATCCTGATCCTGGGCTAGGCTGTTCCTACTCCTAAGGAAAGGACAGAGTTGGGGAGCAGGGTGAGGAGCTAAAACTCAGCCAGGGATTGGGGTCCCTCTGGCCTTGTCCTGAGTACCCTCTGCCTCCAGTTCAGCCCAGCAAGGGGCATCTGGCAAGCGGCTCCCCAAGGCCTGTTACCAGTTTCAGGACCCTGACCCCAGCCCCAGCCCCAGCCCCAGCCCCAGCCCCAGCTCCAGCCTCAGCCTCAGCCTCAGCCCCAGCTCCAGCACCAGCCCCAGCCTCAGCCCCAGCTCCAGCTCCAGCACCAGCCCCAGCTCCAGCACCAGCACCAGCACCAGCACCAGCAGTGGGCAAGCTGGGAGCCACCCTGAGACAGGGCTGCTGCCCTATCAGCCATCAGGAGGGGCTGCGTTTGCGCATCTTGACCACTGGGGGCACCAGATACAGGCAGGACAGAAGCTCCTGTGGCCAGTGCCCTGGGGATTGTGCTGTGGGTAGTGCTCTGAGAACTGTCCATCCCTCCGGGAGCCCACCTGCTTTGGGACAGACGGACTGGACCTGAGGTCTCCGATACCCACCCCCTAACGGGGGAAACGAAACAGCAGGAACTGCGATCTTTTAACTGAACACATATAGTATAGCGCTGCTTCTTTTTCTGAAAACGAGTTTCTCGCAGGGAGCATGGAGTCGGGCTTTGGTTTTTCTTTCAACCCGACCATTTCCTTCTTTGGGGCGATGAGCCCATTTACGTTTAGTTTTTTAATTAACACTGCCGGGTTCCCCTCCAGCTTTGCTCTTTTCTCTCCGTCTGTCCCATCTGCTCTCTGTACCATTTTTATTCCCTTTCTCCTTTGATTAATCAGTTTTCATATGATTCATTTCATCTCCAGGCTAACTAGCCATATCTCTCTATTTAATTCATTTATTATTTTTTTGCTGTGGGAGATCAAGAATTTCCTATCTACATCTTCAACTTATTACACCCTGCCTTCACACTATTATACCATTTCATGTGAAACAAGAACTTCACAACCACCCGCTTTCATTATCCTGCTCTACTCCTTTTCTGCTATTATTTCACACGTTTTGCTTCTCATATATCCCACAAACCCCATAAGATATTAATTGTACCTTTGCCTTAAGTAATCGATTATTTTTCCCCTTAAAAACTGTGTGTGTGTGTGTGTGTGTGTGTGTGTGTGTATATATATATATATATATATATATATATATATATATATATATAATAAAATTACCACTTAAAACATTTTAAGTATACAACTCAGTGACCTTCAGTACATTCACAAGGTCATGTGACCATCATCACTACCCACTGTTTTCCCAGGACTTTTCATTTCCCAGAAGCTCACACCCATGAAGTAACAATGCCTCTCCCCCCATCGCTCCAGGCCGTGGTAACCTCTGTTCCACTTTCTGTGTCTGTGACTTCGATGACTCTCAATACCTCATATATAAGTAGAATCACGCCATCCTGTCTTTTTTGTGTCATAGCTTATTTTACTCAGCATAATATGTCCAAGGTTCGCCCACGTTACGACATGTGTCAGCGTCATTCCTGTCTATGGCTGAGTAACACTCTATGGCAGGTATACACCACATTTTGCTTATCCAGGCGCCTGCTGATGGCCCGCCTTTTGACCTTTGTGAATAATGTCGCTATAAACTTTGCGTCGGTACCAGCACTGCCGGAGTTCCTGCTCTCCATCCTCTTGTATGTACCCAGGGGTGAAATTGCTGAGATGAATGGCAATTCTATGTTGAACCTTTTGCCAAACTGGCGCCCACGGCAGCTGTGCCATTTTACATCCCACCAGCTTGCATGAAGGCTCCGGTTTCTCCCCATCCTCATGGACACGTGCTATTTTCTTTTAAAACAAGAAAGTCGTCCTGACGGGGGTGAGGTATCTCGCGGAGGTTTTGATGTATATTTCCCAAATGACCAATGGCACTGGGCTTCTTCTCATGTGTTTGTCATTTTGGGAGAAACGTACGTTCAAGTCTTTTGCCCATTTTTAAACTGGCTGGCTTATTTTGTTGCTATTGTTGAGTTGTAAGAGCTCTTTACATGTTCTGAATCCTAATTCTTTGTCAGATGTAGGATTGACAAGCACTTCCCCCATTCCATGGGTTGTCTTTTGTCTCTCTTGATAGTGTCTTTGCCTGCACAAACGTTTTTAATTTTTATAGCATCCGATTTATCTCTTTTTCTTTGTTTCCCGTGCTTTGGGTGCCATTGTGAAATCTAAAGTAACGGAGATTTCCCTGTGTGTTTCCACTAAGAATTTGAGTCGTAGCTCTTGAATGTAGGTCTATATCCATTTCGAGTTAATTTTGTTGTTTGGTATAAGGTAAGGGAGGGTCCAACGTCATTTTTGCACATGGTCTCCAGAGTGTCCAGCTCCGTTTGTTGAAAAGACTATTCTTTCCCCCATTGAATGATCCTGGTAGCCTTGTCAAAAAAGTCAGTTGACCGTATTGACAAGGGTTTATTTTGGGTTCTTGATTCTATTGGTTTTCATCTTTCTGCCAGGACCTTACTGCTTTGAGTTCTGTAGCTTTGTAGTAAGTTTTGAAATCAGGAAGTATGAGGCTTCTCACTTTGTCCCCCCCGCCCCTTTTTTTTTTTTTTTTTTTTTTTTTTTTTTTTTTACTTTTCAGCGTCCCTTGAAATTCCATGTGAATTTTAGTATGGGTTTTTCTATTCTGAAAGAAATGCCTTTCGAATTTCTATAAGGATTGCGCATTGAACCTATATATCAGATTGGGAAGTACTGTCATCTTAGCAATATTATCTCACAATTCCTGACTTGTGAGAAATTTTTCTCCAACTTGGGTATTTTTATTTCTTGTTCTTGCCCAATTATTCTGGCTAGAACTTCTAGTACTATGTTGACTAGAAGTGGAGAAACGAAACATCCTTCTTTGTTCCTCAGCTGAGGGAAAAGCTTTCGGTCATTCATCATGGGATGTGATGTGCTGTGGAAGTTCATATATGGCCTCTCTCATGTCAGGGAGGCTCACTCTATTCTCAGCATATTGAATGTTTTTACCTTGAAAGGGTGTTACACGTCAAATGCGCTTTCTGCATCAATTGAGATGCTCATATGTGCTCTTTTTCTTCAACTATTAAAGTCAATATTTTGTGTGTTTTGTTTGGATCGCTTGTTGTTACAGCAGGAGGAGGGTAAATCAGTCCCAGTTACGCTGTCTTGGCAGGAAGCAGAAGCTCTTCAAATGTGTTATTTTGAACTCTCTCCATGTTGATATAACTAGATTTAGTTCACCCTTTTAATGTCCTACAAGGTCTCATTTGTGGGAATATATTACATCTTACTTAGCTATTCCTTTGCTGTTGGACTTTTGTGTTGTTTTCTGTTTTGTTTTTTTTTTTCTTTTTCTTTTTTCTTTTCTTCTATGTATTATAAACAATGCTGCCCTCTGGAGCGAAGACCCAACAGTGGAACTTCTGGGGTGTAGGACATGTTCAATTATCGATTCAATAGATCATATCACGGTGCTTTGCAAAGTGGGTCTATCAATCAGTGTTCACTCCGATCTGCACAGCAGAGAAGTGCCATTTCCCCACATTATTTCCAAATATCACATTATCAGACATGACAGTTTTATGCAGTATGGTAGGTGAAAAGGGTAGTCATTATTACTTCAATTATTTTTTTGTTGCATATTGCTAATGTTGAGCATCTCTTTCTGTTTATTGGTCTTGCATTTTACTGTTTTCTTTTTTTTTTTAATTGTCTGTTTATAACCTTTGCTCACTTTCTATTGGGTTATTTTTCTCTTTATTATTGATTTGTATGCATTTTAAAAATATTTTTAATATTATCTCTTTGTCGTTATTGGTCTCAAATATTCTTTCAGTCTGTGGCTTGCTTGTAGTCTTACCTATTTGTCCATTCTTGAGTATACATTTTTTAAAAATAAAATGTTGATGTGGTCAAACTTATTAATCTATAATTTTCATTTTTTATTTAGAAAGGTCTTCCTTCTTCTACAGTCATAAAAACAAATTTCCATCATTGGGAAGACAATCTTATTTTGTTGCTTTATGGTTAGGCCTTTAAAACATCTAGAATTTATATTTTGCAAATATGAGCTAGAGACTTAACCTTGTTTTGTCCTTACAAAGCCTCATTGTTCTAACCTCATTTGCTGAGAGTTCATCCTTTTCCGTGCTGCCGTTAATGACTATCCCCTTGGGCCAGGCTTTGTACGAGGTACTTCATATGCCTTTCCTTGACTACTCATCCAATCAACCCTACTCGCAAGGTATCGTCCCATTTTCCAGGTGGGGAAACTGAGTCTCAGAAAGGTGAAATAATGTGCCCAAGGTCACCCAGTGAGCAAGTGGTGGGGGCAGAATTTGAACTGTGAGGAGATTCAGAGATAAGATGGGAATTCAGTGACCCGGCCTGTTCAGCAGGGTCATGGGCTTGGGGCTCCTTTGAAAGCAGGAACGGCTCTCAACCTGAATCCCACTGTCTCTGGGAACCAGATAACTCCTGCTACCGTGCGAGGCCCATCCTGTCCATGGTAGGATGCTCACCTGCATCCCTCCTTCCTGTCCTTTCCAGTCAGGAGCACCTTCCCGCTTCTCCCTCCCACTTACCCTTGACCTTGACCCTGGGCTGTGATCAAGAAAACGGTCAAATATCAAGGAATAGTCCCTGGGGGATAAATTGTTCCCTGTT
Organism: Pipistrellus kuhlii; assembly: GCF_014108245.1. NCBI lineage: Eukaryota > Metazoa > Chordata > Mammalia > Chiroptera > Vespertilionidae > Pipistrellus > Pipistrellus kuhlii. Next base: position 8,540,735 of record NW_023425525.1, read on the forward strand.
AAGTACCACTGATTCAGATAATTATAATGCTTATTAAGTATCAATATCAATTACTAATCATCATTAATGCTAACGACACAGACACTAACGATCAATAGGTATTACTGGTAACATTTGTCCTTGGGCTCTTGCCTCTTTGTAGCTGAAGGACAGAGGTTTTAGCTTTCCCTGAGTCACCTTCTCAGGGCTCTGCCCTCCCCGCCTGTGAGTCCCCCGCCACCCCAACCCCGTCTGTGGCAGAGGCCCTCTCTGCAGGGACCTGGACCCGTGCCTGGCGCCCCCCTGAGCCTTGTTCACGGGGAAGCACATGTGAATGTTCGTGTGAAGGTGGGGGCTCGGGGGCTCTGGGGGGCTCGTGTTTTCTTTTTAATATACTTCCCTCAACACCTTGTTGCCGACGAAGACAGATGGAAAAGAAACATAAAACCCCTTTGATGCAAACCATCCCTCAGACCAGACGTGGCGGGCGAGGGACCTCCATCATTCATGATTCGCTACAGCTGTAAACACGTCTGGGGTCACGGGCGTCCAGCTGGCCAGCTCCGGGAACACCACTGTCAGCACCTCCCACGCCGGGACCACGGGACCCGGGGAAAATGCGTTCAGATTCCAAATGCCACGCGCACCAGGGCCATTCGGAGCCCTGCCTTCAGCATGGCCACGGGGCTTCCCCGCTTTGAGGTCTGAACAGATCAGAGCCATCAGGTGCCAGGTGTGAAGAATGGCTGAGGGCTGTGGACGTCCTCCGTTTCTGTTGCTAACAGTCTTGCCCCGTTCCGCATGGCCAGTACCTGAAGGCTGTGCAAGCCCCGTGCCCTGTTGCCCCGAGGGGCCCTGGACTCCCCTCTGCATTGGCTCTCCATCCTCAAGCCCAGGGCCTGGCTGCCCATGGGCTTCCCCTCGCCACACAGGCTGGCACCCTTGTGAAATGACGTCCTGCCAGCTTATGCAGGGGCGTGATCACTACCTCCCCCACCACCACCACTCTCCATCCAGACCCAATGACTCCTTGCCCTGACCCTCCTGGGTCCTGCAGCCCTGAGCCCACCCTCCAGGCCTGGCTGAGGCTAGGAGCTCCCTGACTTCTCTGAGCCTCCCTCATGGGGGATGGGGAGGGGTGAGGACTCTCCCCAGAATGGTCCAGCAGGGTCGCAAAGAATATCCACTTTCTGGGGCAAGATGAAGCCTGTTGTCACCTCCCGGGCCCTTGCTGTCAGGACAGACGCCGAGGGGACCTACAGGCGGAGTGGCAGGGCTCAGCCCCTCCCAGCTGGGGACACGGAGTCCCATGCCAGCCGGCGGAGCTGGGCACGGCGTCCTGCAGTCCCGCTGAATATTCAGCTGGCTGTCCCCTCTGCGGCTGCTCCTGTGCAGTCGGCCACCGGGAGGGGAGGGGCCAGGGCCAGGCTCAGAGGCTGGTGGAGGGGACCCTACGAGCTCCCAGCATGGACAGCAAGGCCTGGGGGGCTGGCACCCTCTGCTTGCTGAGCCCATTTCCAGTCGTGAGTAGCCAGCCAGCCCCTCCTGCCTCTGGCTGCGCTCCAGAGCCTCGGGGGCACAGGGGTGTGAGCTGGAGCCCAGGAGGTCCCCACTGCCCTTCCCAGGGCGGGAGTCTCTCCCCACCAAGCAGGCGGCACCATGGCTTGGAGAACTCCTGACCCCCATGCTCCCTCCTTCCCTTCTTTTCCCTTCCCTTCCTTTCCCTTCCCTTCCCTTCCCTTCCCTTCCCTTCCCTTCCCTTCCCTTCCCTTCCCTTCCCTTCCCTTCCCTTCCCTTCCCAGAAGGGCACCCCATGAGCTCGGCCCACCCCACTGACTCCTTCCTGCAGGTGCTGGGCCATGTGCACCCCGAGTGTGACCTCATTGCCCAGCTGAGAGAGGATGAGAGTGCGTGTCTGCAGGCAGCAGAGGGGGAGTCCAACGCCACCTGGGGTACGGGGTACGGGCTGGAGGGGGGTGGGGGTGGCTTCTTTGATTTCTCTGTCGCCCCCAGCCTCACGCTCAGGGTGTTGCGGGCTGTCCCTGGGCTGATCCACGCTGCCCACCCCTCTAGGCTGCCCCGTGACCTGGGACGGGCTGCTGTGCTGGCCCAAGGCGGGCTCTGGCGAGTGGGTGACCCTGCCCTGCCCGGCCTTCTTCTCTCACTTCAGCTCAGAGCCAGGTGAGGGGCTGCGGGGGGGGGGGGGGGGGGGGACTGGGGTCAGTGTTTTCCTCTGCTGATGCCAGAGGAATGTGGCAGACACTCCCTGGTGAGGGCTGGCAGACCTGCCTTTCAATAGCTTCCTCTTCCTGAGTGTGACCTTGGGCAAGTCAGGCTGCTTACCTCCCCCCCCTCCAGCTTCCTGGCCTGTGACCTCGCAGGGGTGAGGGCTCCTGAGCGGAGCACTGGAGGTGCTAGACCAGGGCCTGGCACCAATCGAATCATTCCCTGCATGTGAGCAGGGGGGCTGGCTGTGGGGTGCAGTGGGCAGAGCCTGCCTAATGGGGTGGGGGCCCTCACTACTCTGCCTCCACTCCCTGGCCTGGGTGTCCGGGGGGCCAGTCCCTCCTTCTCCCCCTGCCCTTAGGGCCCTGGGCACACAGCTCAGGACTCTGCCTCCCGAGGGAATGACACTCCATCTGACCCGTGGTGACTCCAGGCCAGAGAGGAAGGCCCGGGTGTGTCCCGGGCAGGACCTCTCACTGCCGCCTCCAGGGTCATTCGGTGGCCGAGGTGCCCCATCCCTCCCGGGAGAAGGTGTGACCAGGCCTCTGTTCCCCACCCCCTCGTCTGCCCACCCCCAGGCGCCGTGCAGCGCGATTGCACCATCACCGGCTGGTCCGAGCCCTTCCCGCCATACCCGGTGGCCTGCCCCGTGCCCCTCGAGCTGCCCACAGAGGAGGTAAGAAGCCTCTTGCAGGAAAGATGGCCATGGATGCCTGTGTGGGTGCCGGACCCTGTGCCTGGAGGGACTGCCTTTCCATTGCAGCCAGCGGGCTGGGATGGCAGTTACAGCAGGTGTCCAGAAGGAGGCAGTGTCTGCAAGCCAGGTAGTTTGCAGACACTGCCCAAGGGTGGCAGGCGGGCCACGTTGTAGGAGGGGGGAGACACGGAGGACAGGCAGGAGATGTGCTGGCCACCCCCTCCTTGGCCACCCTCCCTGTGCCCAGGCCCCCAGGGCAGGGGGCTCTGGTGATTCCGGTCACAGTCCTGGAACAGCTCCTGCCCCGTCTGGTCCTCAGCTGTGGGCAGCGCGCTGAGGGCTGTGGTGTGGGTAAGAGGGAAACCACGCCCTCTATGGCAGTTGACACGCCCACACCTCTGAATGGAGCAAGTCTTTTTGTTTTATAATATTTTTTTATTGAATTTTTTTTTTTTTTTTTTTTTTTTTTTTTTTTTTTTACAGAGAGGAAGGGAGAGGGATAGAGAGCTAGAAACATCGATGAGAGAGAAACATCCATCAGCTGTCTCCCGCACACCCCCCACTGGGGATGTGCTTGCAGCCAAGGTACATGCCCTTGACCGGAATCGAACCTGGGACCCTTCAGTCCACAGGCCGACGCTCTATCCACTGAGCCACACCGGTTTCGGCGGGGCAAGGCTTTTTGAGGTGCTTCCACGCCCGTCACCCCACAGGCCTGCCCTCAGCCCTGCAGGGGAAAGCATGCGTCTGACCATTTCTCTGGTGAAAAGGCTGAGTCAGAGGGGCCGTGATCGCCTGCCCCCCTCTTCCTCCCAAGGGGCCGAGCCCTGGCTCCATCCTCTGCCTGCACCCCTGTCTCTGTCCCCGGGGTCTACGCTGGACGTGGACAACACACTCAGTCGGGAGTGAGTTTTTCCCTGTGATTGAGGACATGGTGTTCCCGAGCCGACAAGCAAGCGGGATGTCCATAAACAAGCCAAGGCCCTCCTGGGCGTCCTCGATGCCCAGGAATGCGGAGTTTCTGCAGCCGCGGACCCAGCCCGAGAGCAGAGAGCATCCCTGCCCCGCCCGCTGTCACCCGCAGAGGGTCAGGCAGAGGACGCGCGCCGTTAGTCCACGGGGAGCTTGCTGGGGCCCCACGGACACCCCTGGCCCCAGACGGGAGCTCCCCTCCCCCACAGACACAGTGTCTGCCTCTCTCCGTCTCTGCTCTCCCCAGGAATCGTACTTCTCCACGGTGAAGGTCATCTACACCCTGGGCCACAGCGTCTCCACCGCGGCCCTCCTGCTGGCCATCGCCATCCTGGTGGCCCTCAGGTTCGCCCTCTGCGTCGTCACCTGCTCGGAGACCTGGGCTGCCTCCCCGTTGTCCACGGAGCCTGGCTCTGCGCCTGGTCACGTGGATGTCTAACTCTCCCTCCTTTCCCCACGCGCAGACCGCTCCCGGCATGCCCTCCCAGCGCTCAGCTTTGCTCACGGGGAGCGGGTTGTACTTGCTGTGAATGTAGAAGCCTGCCTCCTTTCTCCCCCGTGTGTTTACAGCAAAGCCCAGCTCCCTCCCTCTCTTAGCAATCTTCCCTGCCTCCTCCTGCACCCCTTCTTGATTGTTTCAACCCTTTGACCACGGACCTTTTTAAGTTCCACCTCCCCTCCTCCCGAATCAGGCTTTAGGGTCTGAGCCCCATGACCTGGCCTGTGCTGTTCTCCATAGTTCCCGGGGGCTCCCCTGGGCAGGATCCTGCCACTTGCGCCCCTGTCCCCAGACTATGAGCTCCCTGAAGGCAGGGACTGGGGGTGCCTGTCCCCTCACCTTCCCTGAGCCCCGGCCGGGGGTTAGTCAGCTGTCCTGCCCGGCTAACACTCAAGGTCAGCCCAGCCCAATGGCATGCAATCCAGCCAAGCCCACTGGGCTCCTCCCTCCCCTCCTCCGCCCTGCTCAGCCTCCTCCCGCCTGCCCTGCTGCCCTCTCCCATCGCCATCTGCTGCTCACCCCTCCGCCCCTGCAGGAGGCTCCGCTGCCCGCGGAACTACATCCACACCCAGCTGTTCGCCACCTTCATCCTCAAGGCGGGCGCCGTGTTCCTGAGGGACGCCGCCCTCTTCCATGGCGAGGACACGGACCACTGCAGTGTCTCCACCGTAACCACCGCAGTGGGGCGCCGGGCTGGTGGATGGGGCGCCGGGCGGGCGGCGGGCGGCTAGGAGCCTGCCCAGGCCCGCTGGCTAAGCTGGGCTGGGCCTTGCCCACTAGGGAACAGGAACCGCCCCACCTCCCCACCCCAAAGCCTCGTGCCCTTTCCCGGACCAGGGTGCCCGTCCATGCTATTTCCATGGTCCGCTCTCCACTCATACCCCACCCTAGACCATGCCACTCCGCCAGCCGTTTCATTTCACCCTGCCCCTGAGTATCCATCCATCCGTCCGTCCATGGTGAGGGCCTGGGCTGAGTGGGTGCCTCCCTCCGAGGGCACAGAATGGACCAGGTTATGGGGGCACCGACTGGAGGGAGCTGAGAGCTGGGGGAGAGCGAGGGAGGACCTCAGGGAGGGACGGCTTGGAGCTGGGTGGGCAGCAGTGACGGGGGAGGGGAGGGAGGACCTGTGACCTGGGAGGACCAGGGAGAGCATCGCACACACAGGAGAACCTGTATGTTCAAGAAGCAGGGAGGTCATCATGGGGGAGGGGAGGTGGGAGAGTGCGGGGAGACGGAAAGCAAAGGCAGTTGGGGGGAGCGTGCAGGCCCAGCCCTTAGAAGGCGCCGGAAGATGGTGCTGGAAATGGATGGATAAGCGAACGAGCGAACCAGTGATGACCGGCGTCAATGGGAGAAATGATAATGATGGTGTACGTGGAGCGCTTCTGTGCTGGGATTTACACTGAGTGCTTTGCATGTATCGTCACCTTTCCCGCACTCATTTCCATTTTGGTTCTTTTGTGGGTGACAATTGGCAATGCCTTTGGCTGCTCAGTGGTGGGACTGGGGCCAAGCCTGGCCACCTGAGCTCAGAGGTGGTGCTTGCCCTGGCAGCTGAGGGGTCCTGCAGGGTCGGAGGCCGGGATGGAGGTGTGGGCGCATGTGCCCATGTTTGAAGGACAGAGCCGTGCATGAATACATGGAGTTCCCAGCCGACAGCTCTGGGGACTGACGGGGCTCAAGAGAGTGAAGGTAGCGGCAGTCATATCTAGTTTCCACCCGGTCCCATGCGGCCACGAGAGAGCTGCTGGACGTTTTCCTTTGACAAACGCAAGGCCAAGGCCTGGGGAGGTGACCGGCTAGTAGGGGGTCAATGTGAGCCCAGGCGGTCGGGTCCCACGTCTGTGCCCTCAGCCACCACGTGCCAGCCCCGCATCCCCTTTGGGGCAGCCAGGGGGAGGGGCCCTGGGGTGGGGAGGGAGCTGTGGGCGGGCTCCCATGGGTGCTCCGGCCCGCAGGCTCTGTGCAAGGCCTCGGTGGCCGGCTCCCACTTCGCCACCATGACCAACTTCAGCTGGCTGTCGGCGGAAGCCGTCTACCTGACCTGCCTCCTGGCCTCCACATCGCCCAGCACCAAGAGGGCCTTCTGGCGGCTGGTGCTCGCCGGCTGGGGTGGGTGGGTCCCCAGAGCTGGTGGGTGAGGTGGAAGGTGGGGATTCCCAGCAGCCACTCAGGAGCGCTGGAGAGATTGCTGGGAAAAGGCCCCTGGGCTCTGCCCCGGTCCCGCCTCCATTGTACCCTGTGTGGTGTGGGCCCTGGTGGTGGGAGGCGGGGGCAGGTCTCCAGGCCGAGATGCAGACCCTCCCTCTGCGCCCCACAGGGCTGCCCCTGCTCTTCACTGGCACGTGGGTGGGCTGCAAGCTGGCCTTCGAGGACACTGCGTGAGTCTGGGGGACCTCCTTGTCACCCCTGTGCCAAGTCCCCGGGGGGCGTGGGCTGGACTCTCAGGCAGCGTGGGGGAGGAGGAGGGCCCCGCCCAGCCTCAGGATCTCCCAGGCTTGGCAATGTGGTAGCACCAAAGGGATGGGAGCCTGAGGGGGAAGGGGCCTCAGATTCTTAGGGTTTGGAGTTCAGGGAGATCTGAGGGTAGGGGTGGGTGTACGTGGGGGCCTCCTGGAACAGGAAGTGCTGGCAGCAGCAAGAAGTTAGCAAACAGACTGACTTTCCAGGAGTTTATCCTTCTAGGTGGAGACAGTGGGTGAGCCTGGCATGGATTGGGGCGCCCCTCTGAAAGGGGCCCAACTCTGAGAAACAAGATAGTCTGTGGTGGGGACGGAGGGCCGGGAGGCCCCAGAGCCAGAACCGGAAGCCAGGAGGCCAGCAGGCAGAGGGTGGGGAGGAGGGAGGCGCATGGGTTACCATGGCAAAGGCCACCAGCCTCAGCCCTGGCCTATCCTCTCCACAGGTGCTGGGACCTGAACGACAGCTCCCCTTACTGGTGGATCATCAAAGGGCCCATCGTCCTCTCTGTTGGGGTTGGTTTCTGGGGCCAATGTCCTCTTGCTTTAGCCAGCAACCCCTCCCCCGGTCCACCGAGGGGCCCTACATAGTGGGAAATAGGACTCCAGCTGTGAGGCCCTCTCTGGACCCAGTCCCACTGGGAAAACCAGGGGGTGATCTCGGTCAGCACTCAGGCCCCTTCTGGCTCAGACTCGGGACGGGGCTGGTGCCTGGTTGCATCTACATCTGCAGTGAGAGGTGGGGTGGGCAGGGGGGCACCGCTGCGGCTGACACCTCCCACCTGCTCCCAAGAGGAACTAGGGCAGCCAGGACTGGTTGGTGTGGCCTTGGCCAATGTGCCCATCCCCCCGACTCAGCAACTGTGCGAGGTGAAGGCCGGTGCTTTGGCCGGAGGAGCCCCTGGAGGAGCTGAACGCAGGATGGCAAGGCCTGACCTCCCACCTTGGCCCAGGGTGGAGACGGGGGGCCCTGAGCCCCCTCCCTCAGAAGTGGGCACGTGGACCTCCCGGGCTTCAGGCTCCACGTTCCAGAGCAATGACTTGTGCACCCGCCCTCCTGCACAGCTCTGTAATCTGGCCACTCATCTCCAGGACTCGGGGTTTCTGGTTCCCCAAAGAGACTCCACCCCGGGTCCCCGGGGCCACCCCTGACCTTCGCCTTCCACCTTCCCGCACCTCTGCTTCCAGATGAACTTTGGGCTTTTCCTCAATATTATTCGCATCCTGCTGAGGAAGCTGGAGCCAGCTCAGGGCAGCCTCCACGCCCCGTCTCAGTACTGGTAACGTGCACGCACGTAATGGGGGATCCCCGGGCATACCTGGGGCATGAGTCAGGGTGGTTCTGTTTTACCCGCAATGAGCCATTCGCGGACCTGGCCTGTGCTCCTCCCCATGGGCCCCGAGACAGACTAGCTCTGGCCCCTGCCTCCCAGGAGATCGTAGGGTGGGGAGGACAGAGGCTCCAAACAGCCAGTCTCCAGGCCAGATAGGCTGATGAGTGCTGGGATCAATGTCTCCAAGAGCCTGCAGAAGGAGATCCTTTCTAGAGGGGGTTGTGGGTGGTCAGGGAAGACTTCCTGGAGGAAGTGGTCTTCGAGCTGGACTTTGAAAGATGCTTGGACTTTGGCTGGAATAAATGGAGAGGAGCATTTGGCACAGGGAGTGGCAGGATCCAGGGGCCCAAAGCAAGGAGGTCCAGGGTGCATGCAGGGGGCATGGTGTTCCCCAAGGTGTAGTGTTGATATGCGGAGCTGGGGGGGAGGGGAAGAGAAGAGAGAGTGGGCGGGGGCAGGTGGAAGTTTGGAATTCTAGCCTCGGGAGCCTGAGGCTTGTCCTCTCCTGCAGGCGTCTCTCTAAGTCCACCCTTCTCCTCATCCCACTGTTTGGAATTCACTACATCATCTTCAACTTCCTGCCGGACAGCGCTGGCCTGGGCCTCCGCCTCCCGCTGGAGCTGGGGCTGGGCTCCTTTCAGGTGAGGCCCCACGGGCACTCTGCCTCCTTGGTGCGAGGAAGAGGCTGCTGCCAGGGCAGCGAAGCTGGCTGTTCTTCCTTCCAGCCACTCATCTATTTATTTAACTACCAGTATCTGCCCACTTTTCTATCTGTCCATCTCCCTATTCATTCAGCCACCCCTGTACCTATCTACCCACCATTTATCTACCATTTATCTACCATTTATCCATCCATCCATTTATCCATCCATCCATTTCATTCATCCATCCATATATCCATTATCCCTTTATCCATTCCATCCAATTTCCATCCATTCATCCATCCATCCATCATTTATCCATCATCCATCCATCCATCCATCCATCCATTTATCCATCCATCCATCCATCCATCCATCCATCCATCCAATCTATTCAGTACTCGCTCAGCACACATCAGATGCCAGGCTCTGCGCTCAATACTAGGGGATGCACAGATAAGAAAGTCTGAGAAATTAGACAACAGTACAGAATCGGCAGGCTTGCTAGAACGATTACATGAGGCTATGGCCTGGCACATAGTAAGTGACGCAACTGCCTTCCCTTTTCCTCAAAGACCCGGCTCACACCACTGCCTGGGAGGGGAAGGGAGTAGAAAGACCACAAACACCTTGAGGCCAGGCAGAGGTATTCTGACGGGTCCTTTCTCTTTGGCCCCACAGGGCTTCATTGTGGCCGTCCTGTATTGCTTCCTCAACCAAGAGGTAGGTGACTTTCCGGGCTGTTCTCATCGATACTTCCCTGCCACCGTCCTAAGACTCCTGCCTCCTGCTCAGACCCTGCCCATCCCGGCTCAGGCCAAACCTTGACTCCTGTGATCCTGGGTAGGAATCTGTCCTGAGCTGGATCCAGCTGAACCTGAATGCTTCCCATTAACATCGTTTACCCATCCCTCTTCCTGGCTGGGCCACCTTTACTCGCCATCCAGCAGGGGGCAGGGCAGGCCTTTTAGGATCAGAAGAGGGATCAGGGGTGGGCCCTGTGTTCCTAAAAACCGAATAAAAGGAGAGTGGGAGAGGGAATAAGCCAGATCCAGAGAGGAGGAAGAGAAAAGAGACGCAGGAACCAAGACAGTCAGAGGTAGACATACAGGGACCTAGGGAAAAAGAAAAGGATGCAGAAACAGGTGGGATGATGGAGAGCAGAGCCAGGGGCATGGGGAGAGAACAGCCGAGACAGAGGTGGATACGCACAGCACAGACGAAATAGATGGTGTCTCTGCCACGTAGACACACGGAGAGATGGCAGAGGAGCCAACGAAACACCCCAGCAGAAGACACCTGGCACAGTTTCCTTAGGACAGACCGGCTCTGTGGGGAGAGGTGGGAGGATTGAACTCAGGGCTCCAGATGGCCAGGCCCGGCCCTGTGGTCACAGGCAAAGCTGGGGGCTCCCTCTAGTGGCCATGCGTTTGTAGTGGGCTCTGCTTTCTGCTGGAGACCTGGGTGCATGTGCCTGACAACCCCCCCTTTACCCCTCCAACACCCCCCTCCATCCTCACAACCCCCTCCCCCCGCTGTGGGGCACTGCCCTCCCCTCACTGCAACCCCTGTGTCTGACTGGCCCCCTCTCCTCTGATCCTCTCTGCTCACACTCCAGACCCTGGCGATGGGCTGGGGCTACAGGGAGAGGAACGGCTCTGGCTGAGCCAGCGGGGCTTGTGGAAGGAGGATTCCACAGACACTTGTAAAGGGGATTCCACCGATTCCCAGGAAGCGGTGGTGAGAACCAGATGGTTACATACTTCTGGTGACGGGGAGCTTGCTCCCTCTGAATAGCCCTTTCTGGGGCCGGACAGCTCACCTTGATGTTGAACAGAAATCTGTGGCCCTTTGGCCCTCACCGCAGCCTCAGTTCCCTCTGCCCCAACAGCCCCATGAGAAGTGAGGATGCAGACCTTTCCCTACCCGCCTCCCTCCCCTCCCCTCCCCTCCCCTCCCAGGCCACTTAGCTTTCCGTGACTGTCAGTCTCTGCACAGCAGGTCCTCAGGCGGCGGGAGGGGCCACCTCTCCCTTGAGGCCATGTTCTCTGGGCAGGTTTCCCAGGGGCCACAGCTCAGCTCCGTGGGCAATGGCGGGCTGAACCCCAGCACGGGGGATGGTCTAGCCCCTTGAGTGTGGCTCTTCCACAAAATACCACGGCCTGGGCGAGTCTGTTTCGAAGAAGTGGCGTTAGAAGAAGTTTAAGTTAAAAAAAAAATTAGGCTCTCAAAAGAAATTTCTATCGTCATACTGTTGATATTTGGCTCTGTGGACTGATAAGTTTGCCGACCATGGGTCCAAGCTATTCAGGGAGGACAGAGTAGTTACCTGGCCAGAAACTCGAGAAAGCACCCATCAGTGTCTTTATCCGGGCCCGGACAAAGGCAGTGCTAAAAGTAGAGACAGGAGCTAAAGGGCATGGCCAGAAATACATCCAGGAAGGAGGAAGGAGTGCCCGTCAGGGGCAGTACTTAGCCGTGGCTGTGCCAACTGTGGCTTCTCCCGTCGGGAGCCTGCCTGTCTCTCCTGCGTGGCCTCTCCCGCACTCGCAGGCCCCTGGGGTGGAGTCGAGGAGCGGCGGTGGGAGCTTTCTCACGTTCCCCCTTGTCCCTGGAGGTGAGGACCGAGCTCTCACGACGATGGCACGGCCACAACCCCGAGCTCCTGCCAGCCCGGAGGACCCATGCCCAGTGGACAGTGGCTTTCCGCCCGAGGACCAAGGCGGTGACATCTGTGTGCTAGGCTGGCCCACGTCACGTGCTTGCAGGCTGCACCTGACCTTGGGCAGCTACTGCGGGTCCAGCACGTCCCGAAGGAGTGGGACCTCCTGGGAGCCCCAAGTTCACAGCCCCACCCCCGCTGCTGCCCAGCCCTGGCTCTTTCCCCCGGGTCCCTGTGTGTCTGACTCTGGTGCCCCGGGTTCCTCTGTCTCTGTTCTTCTCATGGGCCTCCTCCCAGCGCCCGAGCTGTCCGTCGAGGCCGGAGGAGCCAATAAACGTGTGATGCATAGACCCGTGTGCGTGAATGCCTGAGTCTGGAAGCGCGTGCACCGCTCCTCGGTCCACGCCACGCACCCCCGTGGCCTGTCTGCAGGGACCGCCTTGTTCAATCCCCTGGGACACGGACTCGCCCTGCTTTCCCGCTCCGCTCCCCTTCCCTCCTTCTGCGGGCAAACATCCCCACGTGTTTATGCGAACGTTTGTGTTTCTGAGTGCTCTTGCGAAACAGGGAGCGTTTTGTGTGTCTGTCCTTTTAGCTCACACACCCGCGGTCGGCTATGTGCCTGACGTCTGGCGTCAATGCCTCTCCCCGCCGCCCTGGGTTTTAAGAGACCTCTCCCCCCAGGGGTGCCGTGGGCACATCTGGTCCCGTGTTTTGGCAGCTGTCCGGTGCCACGCGGTGTCGCCCCCTCCCTCCAGGTGAACGCCCAGGGACCTGGGAGCAGCCGTGCCCCGGCCGTCAGTGAGGGCTCCTCTGAGAGTGACGGCAGTGACAGATGGCGCTGCAGGGCGCCTGCGGAGTCTGGGCTCCCACCAGCAGCGCGGAGCGCTTGGCGGGACCCAGCTTTCTAACGTTTGCAAGTCAGATGGGCGTGAAGTGAGATCTCCGTGGTTTGAATTTGCATTTCTCCGATGACTAGAGAGTGAGCATCTCTCCTTGTGCCCGTTAGCCTTTTGGGCTGTTCTTCTGGGGATGCCTGGGTTCCCGGGGAAGGTTTTCCTCGAGGGTGACGCTTCCTCCAGTCCAGGTCGCCTTCCTGTGCCCCCAGCCTGCTGTCACGCATTGTCACGGCCCATCCCTCCCCCACCCTAGTCCGTGGCAGGAGGGAGGAAAAGGAGTCCTGGGCGCTGTCTGTGGGGTTTTGTCAGCTGGTGGCGGTGGAGGGAGATTTCGGGACAGAGATCAGGCAGGAGCGGGCACTGCGGACCAGAGAGAAACCTCTCCCTGTCTTGGTCACCCAGAGCAGATGGGCCCTCAGACTCGGCCCTTCCCCGGCCGCCAGGGAGCCTTCCCGCCACCCTCCTCTGCAGGACACCCTCTGCTTTAGTCTCGGGGCTTCCAGAGAAAGGAGATGCGGCCACAGAAAGCCAGGGTCACACCAAGGTCAAGGTGCAGCCCCCGTCTGACGCCCTACCATGCATTCCTTCCCTCAGTCTCAGGTCATGGAAGTAATTCAGACTCAGTGCATAGTGTTGGGAGCTAGGAAAGGGATTAAAAAAGAAAATAAAAACCAGCCATAACCTCATTACCAAAGGAGTCACCATGGATATTTTTTGTGTTTTCTGAAAAAAGGTTTTCTATACATTTTCAAAACATCCTGAGGTCATATTATATTTATACATTTGTATCTTGTTTCTTATGCTTAAGATTAAGATACACATTTTTTTTTAAATCTTTATCTGAGGGTATTTTTTTTCTATTGATTTTTTAGAGTGGAGGCAAGAGAGAGGGGGGTGAGGAAGAGAGAGAGAGAGAGAAAGAGAGAGAGAGGAAAAATGTTGTCAATGTGAGAGAGACACATCAATTGGTTGCTTCCTGTACAGGCCCTCACCAGCACCAGGGATGGAGCCTGCAACTGAGGTACATGCCCTTGACCAGGAATCGAACCTTCGACTCTTCAATCCTTGGGCTGACACTCTGATCACTGAACCAAACTGGCCAAGGCAACAGACACAATTTAAAAATGGCCAATGAGCCCAGACAGTGTAGCTCAGTGGTTGAGCATTGTCCTATGAACCAGGAGGCCACGGTTCGATTCCTGGTCAGGGCACATGCCCATGCTGTGGGCTCAGTCCCCAGTGGGGGGAATTCAGGAGGCAGCCAATCAGTGATTCTCTCTCATTATTGAAGTTTCTATCTCTCTCTCCCTCTCCCTTCCTCTCTGAAATCAATAAAAATACATGCTTTTTAAAAATGGCCAATGAGCCCATGAAAAGATGCTCAGTATCTTTAGTCACTGGGAAAATGCAAAAGAAAACCACAATGACATACCATTTCACACCCACGAGGATGGATGGCTAAAATGAAGAAAAAAAAATTTGCAAAAACAAGTGTTCATGAGGATGTGGGGAATTGGAACGTGGATATTGCTGGCAGGAGGGTCACATGGTGCCGGTGCTTAGGTGAAAAGTCTGGCAGTTCTTCCAAGAGTCCAACAATGAGTTGCCATAGGACCCGGCCGACCCACTCCTAGGCGTGTAGGCAGGAGAACTGAAGCCACATGTCTATGTACAAACATGGGTATTCATAGCGGCATTACTCATATTTGCCAGATGTCCATCACTTGGTGAATCGGTAAACAAAATGAGGCACATTAACACAATGGAATATTATAGTTAAAAAAAAAAAGAAACACCGATACAAAATACAATAGGGACGAAGCCTGAAAACAGTATGCCAGTGAGAGAAGGTAGTCACAAAGGGCCACACGGTGTGTGATTCTATTTATGTGCAATGTCCAGAATAGGCAAATCTATGGAGATAGACAGTAGTTAAGTTTTCAGGGGTGGGAGGAAGGACAGTGGGGACTGATTGCTGAAGGCTGTGAGTTTCTTTTAGGGGTGATGGAGCGGCCTACAATTAGGTGGTGGTGATGGTTGCCCATTGCGGTGAATGTACTGAAAACCACTGAATTGGATACGTTAAGTGGATGAAATTTATGACATGTGGATTATGTCTCAATGAAATTATTAAAAAGAGCAAATGGGTGGTTGCAGCAGAATTTTAATTTAAATTCTTTATTGTTTTGAAGTATTACATATGTCCCGTCTCCCCCCCCCCCCGAAGTCTAATATTCTTTATTTAGCCAATCATTATGCAACCAATCTATTACTGGAGGGTGCTCCCAATTTTTTTAAATAAAAGTTGTGATAAATTTTCTTGCATACAATTCTTCATGCACATCTCAAAAAAGTATAAACGTTTGAGCGAATGTCATTCACATAGCAAGTCTTTTAATTCCAGGTTGCAAATTTCCTCCAGGAAAAGTTGGCCCAAGTATCTATTAATAAAAGGGTAATATGCTAATTAGACCCGGTTGACCAGACATCTTCCAGTCATCCAGCCTTCTTTCCGGACAAAGACACAATGGCAGGGGACGAGGTAGAGGTGGTTAGAGCAATCAGGCCGGCAGGGGGGAGTCATTAGGGGTGATCAGGCCAGCTGAGGAGAGCAGTTAGGGGTAGTCAGGCTGGCAGGGGAGGGCAGTTAGGGCTGATAAGGCAGGCAGGCAGGCAGCTGAGGAGTTAGGAGCCAGCAGTCCCAGATTGCAAGAGGGATGTCGGAGGGGTCCCAGATTGGAGAGGGTGCAGGCGGGGCTGGGGGACCCCCTCCTTCTGTGCCCAAATTTAATCCAACAGGCCTCTAATTGTTGTATAAGCCAAGTAAGAAAGCTAGTTTCTACATCGCTAGTATCATTAATGTCTTTGTCTGCCTGATAGAGTGGTCTCTCAGAGTTTAACTGCTACTGATACTCATGTTAGCAGTCAGTAGGGGTTAGTGTTAGTGGATAGTTAGCCTGGGATTAGTGTTAGTTAGCAATCAGGGGTTAGTATTTGTGGTAGTTAGCTGTCAAGGGTTAGCGTTAGTTAACAGTCAGTAGGGGTTAGTGTTAGTGGGAAGTTAGCAGTCAAGGGTTAGTATTTGTGGTTAGTTGGCTGTCAGGGGTTAGTGTTAGTTAGCAGTCAATAGGGGTTAGTGTTAATGGGAAGTTAGCGGTCAGTGTTAGCAGTGAGTTGGTGGTGGTGGCAGTGGTGGGAGTTCACTCATGTGACTGTCCCTTCTCTAGAAGCTTTACCCATGGCTTGGGGTTGGCTCCTTGTTTCTTTCTGGTTCGACTGGAGCCGCAAATTCCTGCACTTTCTAGTCTCTTCCACCATGGGGATCCCTGGACTGAGGCTACAGTGAGAGTTTCTGGACTGATCCCTTTACTGGCAATCTCTCCCCACTTTGGAGAATCAGCACCCCCTTTGTGCGGTAAGGAGTCAGTCATTAGATGATTCTGATGACTCCAGAAGGGACATTGGACTGCAGGCAGTGGGGGAGTTGAGATGAGCAATGCCCTACTTAGCCACCAGGTGGCAGAATGAGCTGGCCAAGGACCCTGGCTGGGCTGAATCCGCTCCGGGGATGAGGCCCTAGTCTATGCAGGGTTCAGAGCAGAAACAGGTTTCCCTGGGCCCCTGGTTTTGTTTCGGGAAAGCAGGGTTTCCCATCATCCACTGCAGCCTCTTCCTGCCAGATTCTACTCGGGTCCTGAAAGGAATTTCCTAAGGGGAAGGAAGAAGCTTCCCTCCTGCTATGGACAGCCCGGGATCCTCTACACTGTGGGGAGGAGAGGGGGCAAGAATAACAATAAGGGGCCCATTTCCTGTCCCTGGAGAACCCCCCCAGAGATGTTGGGGAGATCACCAATGAGCTATAACCTGGGTGTGAATAAGAACAGGTGTGTGGGGCTCAGACTCTGGGCGGTGGAAGCTCAGAGGACAGGGTGTGGGTGAGGACAGGAGCAGCCAGGGGAGGCTTCCTGGAGGTGGGGGCCCAGGATGGTTTAATAGACCCTAGATTCCCCCCTTTCCCCCAGGCCAAGCACCACCATCTGCTGGGCAGGGAGCAAGAGTGTAGCTCATCTCAGCTTGGGGAGTAGTGCTTCTAGGAAGGGTGTGCAGGAGAGGGTGGTGGGCTTGCAAGTCAGAAGGGCCTAAAGTGAGATCTCCATTGTTTGAATTTGCCAGTGGCCCGTTCAACCCCTTGATAAATATTTGCTTAGTTAGCCGCTGGAGCCACAAGCACAGCTGCAAACAAACACGCAGGATATTCGCACTCAAGAGGCGTCAGGTGTGGGAGAGGGCAGGCGAGGAAGCCAGGGCCAGTGGCAGCGTTGGCGGGGAAGGGGTTTGGCTCTCAGGACCACCGTGCAGAGTGCCTGGTGCTCCCTCCTCAGCCTCACGGTATGAGCTGCTGTGTCTCCGGCAGAAGGTAGCAGAGTGAGTAACCGCACAGCGGTCCCTGGAGGGGTGGGCGCTCCCCGGACAGGTGGGCCGCCTGAGGTCCTGGTGCGCTGTGCTGCTGCCTGGCTGGCCGAGGGCCTGACTCCTCCCCGCTGCCGGCTGCTGCCCTCCACAGGCAGGCTGGTCTGTGGGGGCGCAGGGGGGATGGGGGTCCCGACAGGAACGAGGAGGGTGGGAAAGCGAAATCGCAGTGGGACCATTAGGAACTGGGCTGTCTTCACAGGGGGAGTCAGGCTTTGGAAACCAGCAAGGAGCTGCAATGTTTTTTATTTATTTATTTATTTATTTATTTATTTTTTTATTTTTTTGACAGTCTGTTCTCTCCCTTCTGTGTGAGTGTGTGTGTGGATACTTCTCTTCTGGTGCTCTCCCTGCTCTGTGTCTCTCCGTATCTCTTCGTGTCTCTGTGTATCTGTGTGTATGTCTGTGTCTGTGTGTCTCAGATTCTGTCTCCCTCTCCCTGTCTCTGTGCCCCTGTCTCTCTCACTCCCTACCTCTCTGCTCCTGTCTCGGACTGTCTTTCTCTTTCCAAGGCCCTGCTTCCAGCTGTGGGAAGTGACAGCAGCCTGCCGGGCAGCTGGCCCGTCTCTCTGAGTGGACGTCTGGTCCTAGGGCTGGCAGGACGTGGCTGGAGCTTCTCACGTGGCCAGCTCCCCATCTGTCAGAATTCTCCCCTAGTTTCTTCTGCCCACCCCCACAACCACCTCTTCCCCCAGACCCATAGGGCCATCCTAGCCCCAACATCCCTTCCAGAGAAAGGGTGTGTGTGTGTGTGTGTGTGTGTGTGTGTGTGTGTGAGAGAGTGAGTGGATCCTGGGATGGCAGGTGGGATGACACCCTCCCTCCCCCTTTCACAGACCTCCCTGCAGGCGTCCCCAGGAGCAGGCGGGCGAGCAGGCAGAGGGCTGGTGTTGATGGCCAGGCTGTTTCCCTGCCTCGAGGTGTTGCATAAGCATCCGCAGCCCTGCGCGCATTCCCATGGTTACCGGATGGGAAAGGCTGGCTGTGGTGGCGTCACCACGCTCCGCTGTGGCCCACAGCTCAGGCCGGCCTGGCGCTGGCACGGAGCAGCTCTGGGCTCTGGCCGGACAGCTCCCTGCCAGGCAGGGCCCCTCCTGGTGTCCGTGGGCCTGTGGCGTCAGGCGGAGGCGAAGGGCCCTGGCAGCCGCTCAGCCCGGCAGCCATGGGAACAAACTTGCCTCCAACACCGGCTGACTCAGCACAGGCCGACCTGGCGCTCCATCCTGGCCTCGACCCCGGGCCAAGCCCAAGCCCCACCCACAACCCCAGCTCTTTCTGCAGCCCCTTCCTCCGACTGAACTTGGGCCCAACTGGACTCCTCACCGAGCACAGCCTCCAGTCCTCACCTCGGGCTCTGGCCTCAGCCTCTGGTCCCCTGCACGGCCTCTGGCTGGCCTGGGCCCAGGACCACAGGGTACAGGACAGCCAGGAGGCCTAAGCCCTGCGTGGGCGCTGTGCGCTGCTGAGCATGGAGGCTGTGGGCCTCGGGCCAGCGGGCTGTGGGGTTCAAATGTCAGGGGTCAGCCGTGGGGCAGAGCAGTCAGGGAAGTCCCCTGGCAGAGGCAGCGGGTGTTGGGCCGAAAAGGATGAGTAGTGTTGGAAGAAAGAAAAGATCTGGTGGAGGAGCAGCTGCCAGAGCACACACTGCTGGGCTGAGGTCGGGCTTTGGAGGAGCAGCTGTGTGCAAAGGGGTTTCTTGGGATTTGGCTCTGGGTCGATGGGGCACAGGAAGTGGCCTGGAGGACAGGGCTGAGGAGGTGGGCAGGACCCCGTGGAATCCCTTAGAGTAGGGGTGTCGAGCTCAATCAGAGAAGGGGCCAAAATCTAAAATCCAGCCTAAATCGCGGGCCGAATGGTTTACTGAACAGTCATAAACTGTCATTGTGATGGAAACGCAGAGGAGTGCAGTGATGACAGCGAGGTGCAGGCCACATTGCAAGGCCTGGCGGGACGGATTTGGCCCGCGGGCCTTGTGTTTGACACATGTGCCTTAGAGGGTGGGGGGATCTTCACACAGGGCACACAGGAGACTCCCCATGTGTGCCCCCCACCAAGCCTGAGCTCAGGCCAGTGGGGCTGTGGGGGTTCAAATGTCAGGGGTCGGCCGTGGGGCAGAGCAGTCAGGGAAGTCCCCTGGCAGAGGCAGCGGGTGTTGGACACATTTAATCTACTGAATGTCACAGCTTAGCCTCGCTTCCTTATTTGTTTATTTGTTTCTTTTTATATTTTTACTAGAGGCCTGGTGCACAAAATTTGTGCACTTGGGGGAGGGCATCCCTCAGCCTGGATTGGGAGAGGGTGCAGGAAAGCTGAGGGACCCCACCGGTGCACAATTGGGGCTGGGGAGGGGTGCGGGAGGTTGGCCAGCTGGGGAGGGACAGTGGGAGGGCTCCAGAGCATGCCCAGCCCATTTTACTCTGTCCCAATCGGCTGGATCCCAGCAGCAAGCTAACCAACCGGCCAGAGCTCTTGCCCCCTGGTGGTTAGTGCAGATCATAGCGAATTGTTGAGCAGCCTTAGCCTACCATTAGCATATTATGCTTTGATTGGTTGAATGGACGACCAGATACTTAGCTACTTAGCATATTAGGCTTTTATTATACAAGAAGTGATTTCAGAGAGGAAAGGAGAGCAAGAAAGAGAGAGAGAGAAATATCAATGAGGAGAGAGAACCATTGATCGATCGGCTGCCTCCTGCACACCCCACACTGGGGATCGAGCCCACAACCCAGGCCTGTGCCCTGACCGGGAATTGAACCATGACCTCCTGATTCATAGGTCAACCACTGAGCCAAGCCAGCCAGGCCAGCCTGGCCTCCTTCAAACTTGCTCAGAACACTTCTGTTTCCCTTGTTACATAACTGAGTTTCATCTCAGGAGACATCGCCTTCTCCCTCTTCTCACCTCAGGTCGGAGCCACAGATGGGCGTTTTGTAGACTGATGGGATGCGAAAACACAACACACAATATCCAGAAATGCTGACACAGGAGACCAGGGGGGGTTGGGGGAGGGGTTGTTGGCCTGTCATGCGGGGCTGCCTGGCAGCTTCCGTGCCCGGTCCCCACCCCGAGTCCCGGGAGACTGCCACACTGCACGTGGTTAGCCAGGGAAATATCAAAACTCAAGATTCAAAGCTCAAAGTACGGTTCCTACTGGATGACTATCGCTTTCACACCGTCATAAAGTTGAAAAATCGCAAAGTTGAACCATTGACCATCAGTGTATGGTTGAGTCATTGACAGCAAACTCGTGGCCGACAGCACTGCTCCTCGTGACAGAATGGAGCTGATCTAACACACGCTTTATCCTTAAGGCACATCTCAGGCTTCCTGCACCTAGAACACCGGGCAGCACTCAGCTCTTCACGGAGGGGGGTGGGGGTGGGGGTGGGATGGGGGGGGCCCTTGGAATCAGCAAAACCACCACCGAGAAGCCCCCAGGTGAGAAAAACCTGGCACCGCATAGACCGGTAAAGGACGCTGGTTAGCAGCACGGGGACACGGGCATCGGGCCTCTCAAGGTCTTTACCACTCTGTGCAGGATGACTGACCGCCCTGTGAGTACTGACTTCGGGGGTACTAGTTAGTCCGCGTCATCTAGGAGGCAAATTCACACGCGTGAAAGCTGCAAATAATGAAGACCAGCTGTGCCTTACAGGTGTTCACGTGTAGGATCAGGCCTCTCTTATTCTTGTCCACTGCTGACCCCAGGGTCAAGGGCAAGACTCGCAGAGGTCTCATAAATACTTGTCAGTTGCTGACCTGCCTCACATCCACACACACTCATACCCCCTCCCCCACCCAGACACACACTCACATTTACATACCCACACACACATGGAGCCCTCAGAGGTCTCAAAGCAGAAAAGATGGGCCATCCCTCCTTTTTTTTTTTTTTCTTTTGTTAGTCCTCACTCCAGGATATTTTTCCATTGATTTTTAGAGAGAATGGAGGAGATAGGGAAAGACAGAAACAGCGATGTGAGAGAAACACATTGATTGGTTGCCTCCTACACGAGTTCTGACCGGGAGGAGCCTGCAACCAGGATATGTGTCCTTGACCAGAGTTGAACCTGGGACCCTTTGGTCTGCAGGCTGACGCTCTGTCCACTGAGCCAAACCAGGAGGGCGGGCCATCACTTTTCCCAGCGCTCCTCACTGGGGGGAGCAGGAAGATTCTGCAGGGAGAGTGTAGGGGGGAGTCCTGGTCCTAAGGCCTCCCCTGTCCCTGTCTCTTTATGCCAGACCCATCCTCCATCCCAGGGAGGGCCGCAGGAGCCTGCGTGCTGTTTCAATTCCTTCTCGCAGGAATCAGTGTGTGGCTGAGGTCCCCTGGGAAGATGGTACGTGTGTGTGTGTGTGTGTGTGTGTGTGTGTGTATGTGTGTGTGTGTGTAGTGGGGGTGGTGGTATGTGTGTGTGTGTGTGGTGGGGGTGGTGTGTGTGTGTGTGTGTGTGTGTGGTGGGGGTGGGGGTGGTGTATGTGCGTGTGTGTGTGTGTGTGTGTGTGTAGTGGGGGTGGTGGGGGTGGTGTGTGTGTGTGGTGGGGGTGGTGTGTGTGTGTGTGTGTGTGTGTGGTGGGGGTGGGGGTGGTGTGTGTGTGTGTGTGTGGTGGGGGTGTGGTGGTGTATGTGCGTGTGTGTGTGTGTGTGTGTGTGTGGGTGGGTGGGTGGTGTGTGGTGGGGTGGGGGTGGTGTGTGTGTGTGTGTGTACAGCTCCAGCCCTGCCCTGCCAAGGCCCGCTGGCTTCCTAGCAGCTGCAGTGCTTGCTCATCGACAGGCCTGTAATCACGGGAAATTACCCAGCACAGAACTGGAATTAAGGCTGCTGCTGCCACAGCCTGGTTCACAAAACTGTGCCCAGAAGAGCCCGGGAGGAGGCTGTGCTGGGAGCTGGGGCTCCTGGGGCGGCCTGGGGTGGGGGCTGGGTGGAGAAGCCACGGGGAGGAGGGCAGCTTCTGTGTGTGTGGTGAGCCAGTGAAGTGTCAGGCCCGTGGCTGGTTTATTCCAGGTTCACTATATTCAGCTCTCATAGCAGCCTTGCAAGGTCAGGACCGTGCCAGCGGCACCGGTGCCAGGGGCACCTATGCCAGGCCTGGCCTCCCAGAAGTCGGGTAACAAGCTTTAGGTCACAAAGCTTGTAGCCAGCAGAGCTGGGCTTTAAATGCAGGGCTGTTTGACTCCAGGGCCAAGACTGGGGTGCAGGGAGCTCCCTCTGCAGAGGGCGGTAATGGGGGACCCTTGTCCATGCTGCCTGAGCTGGACTCTCTGGGTTCAAACCTCCCAGTTCAAGGAGCACCTGGCTTACTGGTGTGGGGGCGTCGGAGGGAGACAACCCAGAGGTCTCCTATGGCATATGCCGGCACACACCCAGCAAGCACCTGCATCTGACTGAACAATAAGCATGTCCACAGTGCCAGGGGCTGTTCCAGGTCTCCCCACACAGACACACAGAAAACCCTTTGAGGGGCTACCATCATCCCACTTTACAGCGGAGAAAACTCAGACACAGAGAGGGTATGCGCTTTGTCAGTGGCTGAAGAGCTGGGAGGCCATGGAGGCAGGACCTGGACCCAGGCAGTCTGGCAGCAAAGGCTCTGTGCTAACCACCATGCTACATGGCCTCTCTCTGGCCCTTGAGTCCCTCGGTCCTTCCCAGTCCAGATGCACACTGTGCAGGCCATCTGGCGGGTGGCCATCTGGTCTCTGCTGCCTAGACACAGTCCCCTGCTCCCCCGAGGGCACCTCTCCAGAGGGCCTGCCCCTAGCTCTTCTCTCCAGCTCTCCGGTGGCCATGCGGGGCCCTGCTGAGGACAGTCCCATGGCTGTGGACGCGCGCTCTGCCAGCCCACGCAGCCCTGAACCCGGCCGAATGCAGGCCCACCAAGTCCCAGAGCCGGGGCCCGTGCTTCCCATTAGCTCGTTAATCTTCTCTCTGTGTGGGTTGTGACCAGCATTTAATAATTCTAATGAAATGGGAGAGAACGGAGAAGAGAGTGCATCTGAGCTGGTGAGGGCAAGTGCTGCCTCATGAAGCTTTAATTTCCACTTTGCATATCGACGCTTGTTTATGCTGCATCTCAATGAAGAATGCGCTTCTCGCTGTGGGTGAAGCAAAACCACGCGCCTGCAGAACAGGCCTGCGGGGCGCTGTCTCGCTTCCAGTGTGCTACTTAGGTTCTTGCATCAGCCCCGCCAGCCCAGGACCTCCCACCAGGCCGCGCCCAGAAGTCCCCTGTGCCCCCTCCGCTGAGCCAAGCCCAGTCTGGGGGTCATGCAGAGAGAGCAGTGCCCTTGAGCCATGACAGAAGGGACGGCTGTGAATGGATGCTCACCGTGCACTGGGCCCTGTGCCAAGCACTTCGAGTGCACCATCTGTTAAGTCGCGTGTTCTCCCTATTCCACGGATGGGGAAGCTGAGGCTCAGGAGCTTCATCTTCTTGCTCAAAGTCAGTATCTCACACACATCGGAGCTGCGTTCGAATCTGGGTCTAGAGAGGGCTGGCAGGAAGGTTCTGATCACGGGTGGATGGTGATCATAGACGGATGCCCCCACCTCACCTCTATGGTCACCCCTCCCCCTTCTGTACCCCAAGTGGGGCTCCCACCAAGTTCCTCTGAGGCCTCTCCCCGAGGCAGTGTGGTTGAGGAGGCTGGCTGGGGCGCAGGAGGGGAAGGGAGGACCAGATAAAGGAGAGCCTGCCCGGGCCTCTGGCCCCCAAAGCTAACAGCTCCCTTCTCAGAGGCATGGGGACCAGAGTGAGCGCTGAGTTTGGAGTTAGCTGGACCTGGGTTCACGCCGAGGCTGGATTCAGAAAAGAATATGGGGGTTGTCCCTGCCTAGCCCTCAAAACAAAGTAATTCAAAAGAAACCCTATTATTTGCCAACCTCTCCAGGAGCTCCCCATTTCCTCACAGTAAGCACCAGGGCCTCACATGGCCCCCTGAGGGCTGCCCAGGCCAGCAGGGCTGCCCCTCTGGACTCATCTTTCCTGTTCCTCCACTGGCTGGGCCCCGGCCTCGCTGCCTGTCTCCTTGCTGTCCCTGCCCCAGGGCCTTTGCACTTGTGCTCTCTGCCTGGAGCATCTTCCTTCCGACCCCACAGGGGCCCTGCCACACCAGGTGTCCTACGCCACTTTCTCGCTTTATGTCTTTGCTCATGGTACCGGCTACTAAAACACGGCGTGACACATGCATCGGTCTTGTTTGCCACCTCCTCTCTCCATTGGAATGTAAGCTCCCTGAGGGTAAGGTTTGTGTTCAGCCTGTTTGACTATGCCCACCACAGCCCAGGCTTTAAGAAATAAATGTGTGTGGACGTGAGCTGAAATAGAATTGAAACCTGTGGAAAGAGGTCCAGAATGCCGACTTCCCCCACGCCTTCCCTGAAGCTTCTGCACCAAATCCTTGGAGACCAAAGTCATCCAAAGAGACCTCCCCTTGACCTTTGTGCTCGGCTCTCGGCCTTTCTTGGGGTGGGATCCAGCACAGATTCAGGACTTTCCCTCCTTCCCCCCTCTCCCCCGCTTCACCCTGCTGGGTGCCAGGCTCTGTAAATACAGAGGCGAACCAGCCGGACACACCCCGCCCTCCTGGAGCTCACGGCCTGCCAGGGAGGCTGTGGAGGGGGCAGGAAGCAAGGACATGAGCCTGACAGGGAAGCAGTGGGGACCATGGGACCTCCATGGAGGGGAGAGGGCCCCAGACAGAGGGGGTAGCTTGCATGAGCCACTTAACTCCTAGAGCCTGCTTCCTCCTGGTGACATGGGGCTTCTAGCCACCTCCATCATCAACTGAGATGACAGATCAGCAGTGACATGCAGGGGGGGGGGGGGGGCTGTTAGGTGTTTGCTCTCACAAATAGGCAGGAAGGCAGGGCAGAGACGGCAAACCCAGTTTACAGAGTTTACCCTTTTCATGTGTCACTTCCTGCTCTGTTCCCAGAGGTTAGTCACATGCAGAGCTCCTGAAGGCTGGGACTGGTCTGGTCCCCCTCGCCTCCATCCCACCTTCCTCGGCACAGCCCGGACCTGGCCTTGGTCAGTTCCGACACGGGGACTCGGAGAAGGACAGCAACCCGGTCACACTGAGCATCTGAGTGCGGGCTGGGCTGGGCCCAGGCCTCCTGTCTCCTAGCCCCAGGCCCTTCCACTGCCAATGGCTGTTATTTGGAGGCCCTGCCTCCAGCCCAGGCTGCCCCAAAGGATGCGTGGCCCCTGACCCTGCTAAGCCTGCCTCCAGTCCTCCAGCACCATTGGGGCCACCGATTCAGGGCTGGGGGCCTTTGGGGTTGGCCGAAGGCGTGGGAGTCAGGGCAAAGCCGGTTCTCACCGAGGCCCTGTGTACCTCCGCCAGGCTTCCGCCTGCCTTACTCCCTCCCTGCTCCCTCCTCGGGAGACCGCAGCCCACCCTTCCGGGGCTGACTCTCCCAAGGCTCAATAATACTGACCTTCAGGGCCGGAGGGGCTGCCAAGGTCATACATACTATTGAGCAGGAAGCTAAGATCCAGAGAGGCCAGAGGCCTGGCCTGGTCCCCGGTGGCCAGAGGCAGGGCCAGGCCTGGAGTCTGAGAATATCTGCTCCTTCAGGGCCTCTGCTCTGCTCTCTCTGGGTAGCATCCTGCTCGCTCACTAGCCTTGCATGCCTCCAGTGACAGGGGACTCACTACCAGGCTGTTCTTTCTCTTGGTCTCTCTCTATTTCTGTTCTCCTGACCTTTGAACCCAGGCCTTAGAGGTCAAGTTCCCTGTCCTCCCAGCCAGTGCTCTGAAGGGCCTTGTCTTTCCATGTTGACAGGATATTTCCCCTCTAATCTCAAGAGCACCCAGGGGCCTGGGACCAGGTGTGCTTGGCCTGGTCATTCAAACATTTCTTCCCACATTTTTTTATTGAACACATGTTCTCCGAGGTACCGGGTACTTGCTCCAGGCACGGGGTACAGACACACGAATATCAGAGCAGAACAAAGACTTGAGTGTCTCCGACTTAGCCCCTCCCTCCGCATTATAGAGCCTCATGCAGAAAGCAGACGATCAGGGCAATAAGGAGACAGACACCCAGAAAAGTATTCAAAACAGAAGTGCGACGAAGCATACGGAAACTTTGCAAACAACGCTCCGTGGTTAGCCACGGTTCCTCTGCAGGAAATGATGAGGCTGCTTTTTGACCCTCTGCTGCACTTGGAGGCTGAGGAGCCCTTGGGAGCTTCTGGAACATCTGTGAGCCGTCATCTCCCACTGAGGAAGCCTGGGCCAGGACTCGCTGGGGCCAGGGGTGGGGCCGGGAGGACAAGTAGATCCAATAGGCCTCTTCCTGCTCCCAAATCCCATGTCACTTCTAGTGCCAGGGCGGCCTGGCACCCCTCCCCACTCCCCCCAACACACACAGCATCCCCGTTAGACCCTTCTCTTCCTGTCTGCAACCTCTGGCCTCCCCCAGGGGCCCATGCCCACCCTCTGCACACCCTCTGTGGGTTACTCTCTGTGGGGAGGTGGGGATGTTGGCTGAGACCCAGGAAATTCATTCTCTGGGGATAGTCGGGGAGCCAGCTGTGGAGATTGGAGGTGGGAGGTAAGTGTGGGCTGGAGCAGGGGAGGCCTCCTGCAGGAGGTCCGGGCTGGGCAGAGTGAAATAGTTGGGGTAATGGAGGAGATAATGAGGTGCTGATCACAGAGTGGGCAACTCACAGCACAGACCAGTGCAGGCAGACTGAGATGGACCAGAGCTTGCCCCCACCCTGCTGTTGGGGTTGATCCTTGAGCATGGATGTAATTGGACCTAATTGGCCCTCCAAATGCATGTGGCGAAGTCCTAACCGCCAGCACCTGTATTTGGAGATGAGGCCTTTCAAGAGGCGACTCAAGTTGAAAAAGGCCATTGGGGCGAGGCCCTAATCCAATCTGACAGTGTCCTTATAAGAAGGACAGTTTGGACACAGACAGGGATGGGGGGAAGACGCCTGAAGACATAGAGTGGTGACTGCCATCTAGAAGCCAAGGACAGAGACCTCAGAAGCAACCAGCCCTGCAGACACCTGGACCTGGGACTTCCAGCCCCCAGAACCGTGAGGAAGTAAATGCTGTCCGTAAGCCGCCTGGCCTGTGCCAGCAGTCTGAGCAGCAAGGACAGGCCGGAAGCCTCCTAGAGCACAGACATCGGTTCCCACAGGTGTCCAGGTGTCCAGGTGCTCCCCCAGGAAAGAGACAAACACACCCTCGGGGTCACACACCTGGCTTGTTAGTTCCCATGGATTAGGTCAAAACGGGGGCAGCTGGAGAAGCTGATATTCTTCACAGAGACGACACAGGAACTCGGGCCTCAGTGGGGAATTGTACTGCTGTCAGGGGTGCAGAAGGAAAGCAGACACAACTCTGTCTGGACAGAAAGACCGACTAAAAGAGCCCTCCCTGACTTCCTCAGGGACGTTGAAGGGACAGAGGTGCCTTCTCCCCGCTTCTGGTCGGCAGAAAACCTACAGAAAGAGGACATCGCAAAAATCCAGCAAATGGCTGAGGCAGCATGGCTTATATAACGTCAAGAAACTCCCTAATCTCGGGAGGACGGTGTGTGTCCAAGGAATAATGATAAAAATAGCTGATGCTTTTCTAGCTCAGACATTAGGCCGTCATTAAACATTAGGCCGTCTCTAGACATTAGGCTGTATGTTTTAAGCATATTACACGTGTCATCTTAATTAAACCTCATAAAAACCTTTGGGGTAGGCACCCCTGGCACCCCCATTTCATGCATGAGAAAACTGGGGCACAAAGAGCTGACATGGCAAAGGGGAAGAGTAGTGATGTCCGATGGAGAAGAGAGTTGAAGAGAAAGGAAAGATTGGGGCGCGAGAGAGAGGCCTCCTGGGCTTCCCTCCAAAATCTGCCCCCGCCCTCTGTTTGGAGCAACTTTATTTATTTATCTGAATCCTTCAGTAAAGAGCTACTTAACTGTCCCCTGGGGTCCTGGGAATCTAGGATAAGCCTCTCAAGACTATTATTGAGAGAACTGAAATGGTCAGCTGAAGTAGAGAATCAGAAACTTGGGTACATGAATATCTTAAATATTTTGGGAGAACGTAGAGAATGTGTGTGTCCATCACCCACTCTTGATGCAGAGCCAGAGCAGGAGCATGCCGACGGGAACTCTGTTCTGTTCAGTTTTTCATAGGCCGCACCCAGGATGTCTATGCTTGACCTCCTGCTCTGGTTCCTTGATGGAGCAGTGAGAGCACCGGTGTGTGTTCTCTGGCTCTTTCTCCACAGCCACCTGAAGTGAGGTAATGCCATAGGACTCACACTGGGTGATGGGCGTAAGTAGACGAGATGGGGGTCACGTCTGACAGAAGCTTTAAGAGCCAGCACAAGCTTGCCCATCTGTTCATTTCATTCAGCCTCGGTTCCTGGCAGACAACGGCCCAGACATCAGCTGATCATTAGTCTGATCAGTCTGGGGTCTGAAGCAGAGCCCCCACTAACCATGATGGCCATGTAGCATAACGGCCCAGACATCAGCTGATCATTAGTCTGATCAGTCTGGGGTCTGAAGCAGAGCCCCCACTAACCATGATGGCCATGTAGCATGAATAAGAAAAATTCCTGCGTGGTTTTACACCTCTGAGATTTGCAGGGTGGGGGTGGGGGTATTTGTTACTGCAGCCCAGTTTATCTCATCCTAACTGATACACTCATGAAGTAACATGAGTCTAGTTTTACTCTGGGCTTTTTGGTGAATTTAGATCTATTTCTCCAATATTTCTGTATGCTCTTACTCAGGCTCATTTGACAATTCCTTTTGGCTATCTGCTTTTACTGGGGGATACCCAGGGAACCCAGCCCCGATTCATGATGTTGCTTCTATGGTAAAAAGGGGGAACTCCAAGGACTCAAGGTTCATGTGCATTCATAAGGCAGTGCCCATGAGTATGGCCATCTGGAGTGCAATGGGGGACAATGCCAGTTCCTCCTCCTGTACCTTTCCCCTGTTGAGAGAGACAATTTGCCATGGGCCGTGGGCATTCCTGAACTTTCCTTTTGGGTATGCCAAGAATGCAAGGCCCTGGTCACTTTCCACCTGGGCCAGTCCTCAAGGTCATGTTTGCCACAAGCAACCATGAGAGATGAGGTAGCAGAGAGCAGACTTCCTCCACATAACATAAAAGTGGGGACCCTCCCAAGCTCAGCATTCCTCTCCTATAACATAACCACTGAGCGGCCCACCCACTATGGGCCCCTCGCACTGCCTTCATGGGACTTGGGTGGCACGGGAGAACCAGAGTTAATCAACATGTGGCTTTGGTTACTGCTTTTGCCCTGAGTCTCATAGTCCTTTTCCTCTGACCCAGGCAGGAGCCCTGTGTCGTCATTAGCAGGCAAACTTGTGAACTCATAAACAGGGTAAAGTCTCAGACCCTGCACTGTTCTTGTCACTGCTGACCACAACTCGGCCCAAAACAGGGCATAGGGAGGGCCGACAGGCAATAGCGGTACACTTTCCACTTGCTGGTCTCAATATTAGGGAGTCCCAGGACAGTCTTGTCCTATATCTCGTTCTCTGATTGTCATTTTACTTCCTGGGGCCTCAGTTTTACCCTCTGTGATGGGGACACGGACCGGGAACCCATAGTTTATATTTGCGAGTTTGGGGGAAGACGGCTGGTGTTCTCTGCGGAATCACCAGCTGATTCCTGTCTTCTCCTGAGTCAGTGCCAGCAGGCCCGGACTCCTCACACCGACAGGAGGCGGGCAGGAAGCTCTTGCTGTCAGGGAGAGGGGAGGACGGCAACCAGAAGAGCCCCAGATGGCGGCTGTGTCTTTGGTTGCGGGGTCTGCACATGCGGACCGGCTGTCGCGTTTCACGAGGCGGGGCTGGACTGCCTGACGCCCGGGCTCTGGTTGGGGTGGGAGGCAGGGTGCCCCCCTCCAGGGAGCTGACCAGAAGGGCTTGCCTGCCTTTCCAGCCATGCATCCGGGCAGCCACAGTGCCTGGCAAAGGCAAAGAGTGTCAGAATCTCCCTCAGCCACGCAGGAACTGGCCCCCAAATTGTCCCCTAGCAAAGCTGGAGTGCATTCATGCAATCCACACAAATACACTTAAAGAAAGAAACTCGGGGGGTGGGGGAGGGAACAAGGAAGGGACGGTTATTTGACGGGCGTTTTCGCGGTTCCCTCACTTGGGGCCACACTTGGCCCTGCAGCCCCTGCTGCACTTGCGGGCAGGAGGCAGCTTAGGGAGGGCTGGTGTGTGCACGTTTACAGGTTACGTGGAGGGGGCAGAAGAGGCGGGGGTGGCTTCAACAGCTCCAGGGGAAGGAGAGGAAATGAGCGAGGAGGACACACAGATGAGGCCCCATCCTCAGGGGCGGGGGTGCTGGCTGACTGGGAGGACCGCTGTTTCAGCTCTCCTACCACACCTGACCCTCATTGCTCTTCGCAGAGGATTCTGGGAAAGGTGGCCCCTCCCAGCCTGTGGTCCTGAGGGATGGAGGTCAGGCCAGTCTCAGGAGCCCAGTCCCCGGCCCCCCACCCACCCAGGGCCTGTCACCCAGAGAAGGATGACCCTCCCGTGTCCGAGACCTCATTTGACTTGCAGCTCGGTGCTAATCCAATTGCTGGCTCTAACCTGATTCTCCATTGATGCTCCAGTCCTTTGCCTGCCGATATTAAAACTCTTTTCATTTAATTGTGCAGAAGATAGATCCTCCTCGGTCGTCAGGTGGTAAATATAGAATAACGGATGCGAGCTCTAATTTCTTCCCTGGCAGGCCTCCCGCAGCTCTGAGTAATGGGGGGCCAAGATGCTCTGAAGGAGAGGGCCGGGAAGGAGGGAACGGGGAGTCAGGGGTTGGGGGCAGGGGGGACCACGCCATGGTCAGGAGGTCACAGATCAAAGACAAGTGGGCCTGACTGCAGCCCGAACTCTGGACACTTCCGCTGGGAGAGGCGGGATGATGCAATGCTTCCGAGCCTGGGGCCCAGGGAGACAGAGTGCCAATGCCAGCTCCACCCCTGCCGGCTGTGTGACCTCCAGCCAGTGGCTTGACCTCTCTGGACATCAGTTTCCTGCTCTGCACAGTGAAGGTGAAAACTGTGTCTCCCTCGTGAGGTGGCGTGGGAACGCACTGGGATAATTTGTCTAAAGCCCCAGCACAGCACAGCGTCTGGCGCGTGGTGAGCGGTCATTAGTCACCACAGGACAGCAGCCGCGCCGGATCTCAAAGGTCCCTGAGCCCAGGGTGAGACGCATCCAGCATCCAGCTGGTCACGCCATGAGCAGGCGTTAACTTCCTCTCTCAGGAAGCTGAAGGCTCTGCAGCTGGACTGTCTGGATGGCTTTTCCAGAAAGAGGAGGTTGCATGGATGTGGGTTTTCCCTCCGTAGACGTTCCCCGGTCCACAGTGGGGTGGACAGTCATCCTGTCATCTTAAGGCTGCCCCCTAACCCCCCACCCCCTATCTCCCCCCACCCTCCCATGCAGAGGGAGCCAGTAAGGGCAGGCTGCTGCTGGGTTCCGGGGAAGGGGAGGGGTCCAGAAACCACGCTGCCCTGCCTGCCGCCCGCCCTGCCCCTGCCGAGCAGCCAGTGCTGTGGGAAGCCCTGCTCCATGCCCGAGGAGGCTGAGAGAGAGGATTCAGGCCCTGGCCAGGTGGTCAGGCGAGAATGCCAGTTCCAGGGCCAGGACTAGGGTAGGGAGAGTGAGGCACCCGCCTGGGGTGCACAACTTCAGAGGCACCTGAACTGGGTCATCAAGGTAAATAACATTTTAATGTAATATATTTAAAAAACATAAATACGAATTTTAAAATTCACGATGAACAAAATGCCACAGCTTCAAATACAGGCTCTGCCCCTGCCCCTGCAGGACCCTGGTCCCCCCTGCCTAGTTCCCCCTGCAGCTCGAGGCCCTTCCCAGACCAGCAGAGTCAGGTTCTGGTGTCCAGTGACCTGCTTCGTCACATGGGAAGCACCTAAGATCTCTTCATGACCGCCCTGATTCTCACCCTGAGTTTTTCTGCATCCGTGGTGCTGGGCACAGGGTGGACCTTCCTATTCTGGAAACGGACGTCCTTCAATTCCTTTGTGTTTATGTGTAATTTCTTTGATCACTTTTCTTCTCCATTTCCTCTGTCCTCCCTTTCTCACATTTTCCTTAGTCCGATGTTGGACTGCCTAAAATAGAGATCCATTTTGTTTTGTAATATTTCCCCCTATGTTCTTTTTTTTTTTTTTTTTTTTAAACGTTCCACCCTTTGATTGATTTTTAAATGTATTACTCTTTTTATTTTAATTTCTCAGAGCTCATTTCTGTTCTCTGTTCTTTTTTCAAAACTTCTTTGTGTCTAGGTGCGATTTTTCTTTTAGTGGTATATTATTTTTTAAAACAATTTTATTTCAGAGAGAGGAAGGGAGAGAGAGAAACATTGGCATGATAGAGAAACACCAATCGGCCGCCTCCCGTACATGCCTCGACCAGGAATCGAACCCATCACCTTTTGGTATAAGGGACAATGCTCCAACCAACTGAGCCACATTGGCCAGGGGGCAATTTTTCCCCATTAAAAACGTTTGCACTAGAGTTCTCATTGCGGTTTTGTGTTTTCTTGGCTTGGACCTTGCTCTTTAATTTGGAGGGTTTCTCAAGTGCCTGGCAACCCTCGGCTGTGCATTCGGTCTAAGAGGCCCCTCGGATGCAGACCAGAAGCCTGTGTGCCTGGGCACGGTCAGGTGGAGGTGGTCAGATGGCAAACCGACTTTCCTGTTGGGGGTGGGGTGAGTTCAGGTCTCCCGAGCAGGGCCCGCAGCCTGCCTGAGGGGCTGCTGGCCTTCGGGAACCCAGGAGGACGTGTTTCAGAAGAGGGAAGACGGGCTTGCTCTCTCCTGAACGTATTTTGTGTGTTGGCTGCTTACTTAGTTCTCAGGTACCTGCCATGAATTCTTTCCAAACTCTCCAAAACGCCCAAACTGCTCTCATTTCTGTCAGCCTCCTCAGGCCATCTATAAATTCATTTTTTCTTTTCTTTTTGGAGACATACCCTTTAGGGCTTCCTGTCCCCACCTGCAGGGGCTGCCCTCCACACCTTCCTGGGCTCTCATTCAGAACTGTCCTCCCCCTTTCCGAGCCTGGGGCACGGTGTGCTAAGGAGCCCCTCCCGGGGAGACCATCCCTCAGAGCCCTGAGGGTCACACATGCGCAGTGTGAGCGAGCCTCTGGCTCCTTCCTGAGCTGGCTTTCCATGATGGGCGCTGAGGATGAAGGGGACGAAGTGGAGGATTCAGGGCACCAGAGAGGGACGTGCCTTTGTCTGAGGTCACACAGCGTGGGCCAGGCAGAGGCAGGGAGCCTGGGCTCCCTCTGTATTTACCTCCCAGGGCTGGGGAGGGTTTCCTGGGCCCCTCACTGCCCCCTCTGTCCTCTGCCCACCGGCCCGGAGTGGAGGCCGACTAGATGGATCCTGAGGAGAAACTGCCGGGACAGCTGTGAGCTGTGAGCAGGTGAATGGAAAATGAAGGAAAGGAAGAAATCCTGCAGACCATCACAGCCCTCCCCCTCCCTGCCTCTGGTGGGTGGCACCCCCCTCCCCCACCCTCAGTTCCGCATTTCCTTCCGGGGCTGTGGGAGAAGGAGAGGCATTGGCCCACGTGCCCTCCCTTGGCCCCTTTTCTCCAGGCTGAGGTTGGAGCTTTTGTTGTTGCTTTCTCAGTGTTTTTGGCATAGAGGTTGAACTCTGGTTGTCATGGCAACTCCAGCAGAGGGAAAGAGGGAGAGGGCCAGGGTGGGTGAATTTATCCTGCTGTCTCCAAGCGGGGATCTGCAGAGGCCGCAGACTCAGGGGTGAAAGAGAGGAGGGCTGGTCCAGGACGGCCCTGTGGGCCCCCACGTCCTCCTGTCCGGCCTGGCTCCACGTTGGCATCTGCACCACACAGGCTCCTCCTCCTGCGGGGCCGTGGGCCTTCCCTCCTGGGACCTGAGGCTCTGGGTGTGAGCAGAGGAGAGAGGAGAGCCCCCAGAGGAATATGCAGGGGCTGGGCACTGGTGCTGACCCCTTACTCCTGTGGGGGCAGCGGCCAGGCCAGGGCCAGGGCCAGGGCCAGGGCCAGGGGAAGCTGAGAACACGAACTCAACCACTGTAAGCCCGGGCCCAGATGTTAAACAGGATCCAGGATCCGGCATTTGGCGGTTAAGCATCTTTCCGAGGAAATAGTCTCCCTTTGCTGATTTTTTTTTTTTTTCCTTAAAACCTATGTCCCTCCAGTCCAAGTCTCCACTTCTGACAGCAACCCAGTGACAAATACATTGGTTTTTACTAAAACAACAGCACGCTGCCCAGTGGTAGACGGCAGCTAGCTGGCATTAGGAACGGAGGGGCGATAGGGAATGGTGGAGACTGTAGCCACCTGGTCAGCTTGTTTTCTGGCTGACAGGCACTGCTCCTACCCACTCCCGCTGACTGTTGTCACGTAGTTATGCTGGCTAATAGTGCAGGAGAAGCCAGGAACCCAGATTACATAAAGTTTCCCGAATTTCACCTTTTCCTCACTATGCTTTTGTGCCCCCCTGGACTCAGGGCCTTCTCAAGGTCACAGATGAGGGAGCCTCTGCTATCCCCTGAAGGGTTATCATGGGCCAAGCCTTTAGCAATGACCTTGGCCTGCTACAGAGAGGGGCACTGGGGCTCAGACAGGGCAGAGAGCTGCTTGGCCAGAGGCACTGAATGGATGGCCGGCGGGGCCACAGCTGGAGGTACGCAGGGCCAGTGAGCAGAAAGACAGCCCCAGAAGGCCTGTGCTGATGGGAGCACATGACCACTGCCCTGGTCCTCCCAGCTCAGCCAGGACTGAGCTGCCTGGGGGAACCATGTTAGCTCCCGTTGACTGGGCCTGGGCCAGCCTCGTGTCTTACAGGAGAGTGTGGAACAGCAGGTCTTGGTCTGCTGAAAACACAGTTTTATTCTTGTGCTTGCAGCTCCTCTAAAACGTGCTATTGGGCAAGCCTTCCGCTTTATTAGATGAAGACTCTGCAGGTCCCAGGCCGCCTCTGCTCACTCTCAGGCCACAGAGACGTTCATGAAATCGTGGACATGGATTTCACAGCACTTTCCTCCTTGCCAGCTCGCCCAGGCCTGCCCTGGAAGGGTCCGTGGCTGGCTTCTTTGTTCTTTCCTAGTGTTTTCCCTCTCCTTCTGCCAACCTTCAGCCTGCAAGCCAGTGTCGGACCCCTCTTGGGTGTGGGTGGGCAGAGGGAGGGGGGTGGAGGGCTGGCAAGGGGAGGGAAAGTCTCGCTGGGGCTGGCCCCATCATGAGCTGGCTTATGCCCTCTGAGCCTGGTGGGCAGGGAAAGCCAGCCCCTCCTTTGCAATCCCTGCCTGGGTATCTCTCCAGGCGTCTTCAAACTACGGCCCACGGGCCACATGCGGCCCGCAGAGGAGTCTGATCCGGCCCGCCAGGTTTTTTGGGCAGTGAACGCAGCCGAGGTGTTACAGTAGGAATTAGTAGTTCATATAGTCCGGCCCTCCAGCTCTCTGAGGGACCGTGATCTGGCCCCCACTTTAAAAAGTTTGAGGACCCCTGCTACGCTATGGTTTGGGGAGGGGCTGGATGCACCTGTCATGGTTAGCAATGCCTGCTTTCTCCGCGCCCCCCTCCACCCCCCCGCCCCTCGCCAGTCTCCCAGCCAACCACAGGGACCATCCCAATGATTTATGTCAAAGACTTTATGCCTGGCCCATTTTCCTGCTGTGAGACCTTGTTAAGACCCTGGGCAACGTCCTTCGGTCCTGCTGGTTCTCTGCTGCAAAGTAAGGGGGTGGCACAGGTCAGTGCGGCCTGAGAGTTTCTGCTGAGTGGGAAAAGGGTGGGGACCCCCATCGTTTAAGGGGATGCAGAGTAGGAGTGGCAGTGAGTGGGGTCGGGGAGGCAGAGGGAGGCTCACGGTGCCCCCTGTTGCAGAGGGGCAATGCAGCGAGGCCTGAGGCTGGCAGGGGTCCCGGAGCCTCGGGGTCACAGCCTGGGTTAGCTGGTGGAAAAGCCCCGATCCCAGGACCCAGCCTGGCATGCTGTTGCTAGGCACCCATCAGACAGGCTGGGGTCTGTAAGCTGTCTTGGGAGAAATGTGGGGTGCACTATTCTGGGCCCCCACAGCCCAGGGAGCCTCTCCATCTTGTGCTCTTGGAATGGAGAAGCGGACCCCCCAGCATCTCTCTCTCCTCCCAGCCCCCTGATCCGGGGCCTGGCCATTGTCCTCCTGGCTCTCTTACCACCTTTCCGTTCCCCTCCCTCTTTCAGAGCCAGAGGACTAGACCAGCATGGGCCTGAGCATCCAGGTTCTGAACCCCACTCCCAGGGCCCAGGACTCTCCCTTCCCAGGGGCCATGGGTGCCTCACAGACTGAGCCTGAACTTATGCTGCAGCTCAGACCTCTTGTGTGAATAACCAATCGGTGGATGGTCTGGCTGGTGGGGAAGGTGTAGACTTTGGGGGAGACTCAGGCTGAGACGAGACTTTGAGATGACGGAGCACACCAGCACGTGTGTCACAGGGACACTGGCTGGGAGGGGGATGGCTCCGTGCCACCAGCAGGCCACAGCGATCCAAGATCCGTCCCCGAGCCGTGCCCATGGCGGAGGGAGGCCCTGGCACTGGGTGCTGGGAGCTGAGAGCACAGCCCTGAGTCCGCGTGGGCGGCCCCAGGCCCTCCGGGCGGCGCTGAGGCAAAGCCACTGAGGCGGGGCCATCCAGTCCCCGAAGGCGGACAGGATCCGACCTGGAGAGTTCACCACCCTCTCTGCCTCCACTCTCCCACTTCACCCCCACCTCACTGTGAGTTCATCAAGGGCAGGACCCAGATTCCGCCTTTTACTTCCTCCCTAGGGGGGCAGAGACCTAGGCTGAAAGACCTGAACGGAAGGGAGCGGAAGGGAGCGTGAAGACTTTGCATCTGCATTTACGTTTACCCCGCCTGCTTCCAAGCAGATGCAAGGTGGCTTAGGATCTTGAGATGCATAATTAGGACAACACAATCAATTCCTCCAAACAGAGCTGCTGCCCGCCTTCCCATAGCTGATGTGAAGCCCTGGAGGAGACGGTGTCCTCACACTCACTGAGCCCAGGGTGTGAGCTGAGCTGAGGAGCTGAGGAGCTGAGGGCGCCTGAATCCCAGAGCTCCCCAACCAGCCCACAAGTCCCAGCCTGAGGCCCTGGGAAATGCCTGTTTAGGGAGAAGAAGGACCCCAGCTTCTGTTGTAATCCTCACTGGGGGTGAGCCCGTGCACTGTACCTCCTCCCTAAGGGCACCCTATGTCACCCCTGGCTCACGTGTCCTTCTGGGACCGCCGGCTATGCCCGGAACGGAGGCTTGGTGTGGGCAGGGGCCTGCAGCTGGGGAGAGGAGCTGGCTCTATACCCGTGAGGACTTTCCGGGAATGTCCTCTATGGGTGGTTTTCCAAACTGTTCTAGCAGGAGCTCAGTGCCTGAGAGGCATGCAAGTCACTCTGCTTTCCGAGAGGTGATGGGCTGGGCCCACCATTGACCCCCGTGCCCCCGACCCACTCCCAGTAGCCATGGCAGTGACCTCGATATACCCCCAGGGCTCCAACAGTTAGGAAAACTACCCTCCGACCCCAATCTCTGTGAAGTGTTGGGCCCACCTGTTTCGCAGGCAGGTTGGCTGAGACTTCAGAGCAAGGAGCCACCTCCGTGAGGTTGCTTGTGGCAAAGCAGGGACGTGAACCCCAGTTCCTGGGCCTCGCAGCCGCCTGGAGAACTCCGTCTCCTGGCGGCTGGTTGGCTGCTGTAGCTCTGTTTGTGTTGTCCTAATTATGCATCTCAAGATCCCAAGCCACCTTGCATCTGCTTGGAAGCAGGCGGGGTAAGCGTAAATGCAGATGCCAAGTCTTCACGCTCCTTCCGTTGGGCTCATTGAGCTTAGTCTCTGCCCCCCTGGGGAGGAAGTAAAAGGCTGGTTCAGGGTCCTGCCCTTGATGAACTCACAGTGAGGTGGGGTTGGGGTGGGGGCAGTGGAGGCAAAGAGGGTGGTGAACTCTCAGGAGGGGTAGGCAGGCTGGGCAGAGAGCTGGCACTCTGCACTGTGCCATCCGGTGGGGGGCTGGTAGCTGTCCCCAGGGCACCATGCTGGCTAGCTGCAGCTTCTGTTTCTGGCCTGCATGCTGTTAAGAATATGGGTTCAGCCACGTACTCGCCGTGACCTTAGGCAAGTTTGCTAACCCCTCTGTGCCTTAGTTTCCTCCTTTGGGACGTGGAGGTTATAGAAGCACAAATCTCAGAGTTGCTGGGAAATTGATCGTGCATCCGTGCTTGTAAAAATACATAGCAGTGCCCCCCGGCACCTGGCATATGCCCCTTAACACTTAGCTGATGGTGCCGACCGCGCACAGCCAACCCAGGGGCAGTGCTTCTTGCCCGAGGCTTGGTCATTGGAACCCAGGTCGAATGGAGAAGAGTGAGCCCTGGCCCAGGAAGCAAGAGAGATGTCTCTGTGCCACCAGCAGGCCACAGTGATCCAAGATCTGTCCCGGAGCCGTGCCCGTGGTGGAGGGAGGCAGCCAGCAGCTGGTGCTGGGAGCTGAGGGCAAAGCCCTGGGGTCCACGTGGACCCCACGCAGGTCCTTGCTCTGTCACTGAGGACCTGTGTCTTCTGGGAGCCTCAGCTTTTGCATCTGTAAAGTGGGGAGTTTGGCTCCAAACACACGTGGTGCTATGAGTGTCAGGCCAGGTCACGGTGGGCTGTCCCTGTACCCGGCTGGCTGGGGGCATTCAGAGAAGGCTGGTTCCCCTCCCAGGAGGCCGGGAGGAGCGCCCCAGCAGCAAACACAGATGGAAGCAGGCAGGGAGGTCAGGCTGGGACAGAGGAGACGTACCTTGTCCGTCACTCAGCACCTTCCCTGGAGATGAAGGTGGCCTGGGCCCTGGGCTGGATGCTGGGGATACACATCCCTGCCCCTGGGAGCTCCCAGGCTGGGAGAGGGGGTGAGGATTCCCCTCAAATGAACCCCGTGCCGGGTGCAGATACAGAGACGCCCCGGGGGCTGGGGAAGGTTGGGCTTTGGTTGGGGTTGGCTGGGTTTGAAGACATGGAGGCATGCCAGGGAGGCTGAGGCCATCCCAGGTGGATGGAACCCAGGGGCCAGTGCAGGGGCCGGGAATCATGAGAGGCAAGCTGCCTCCCTTGCCCAGGTCGCCCCGTCCCACCAGGAGCAGAATTCTCACTGCAGGAGTCGGCAATCCTCTACCCCAGAGCCGTTTCCTTTGAAGCCACACACAGTACCACCAAGAGCCCCTTTTAGAAATGCAGGCCGAAGCTCTCGAGCTGCACAGGAGAACATGGACTGAAACTCGCCCAATGCCTGGGAGGGTTCTGTGAAGCCTGCGGTGAGCCTGGCCAGGGTAGGCCTAGGCCCGGAGGGCTTCTCGGAGGAGGAGGTGATGGTGGAAGCCTGCCCCCTGCGTCAGGAGAAAGCCAGGGAGCTTATTCACTTCCCACTGCAGATCAGGGCGGGAGAGCTCCTCCGATGACTGCTCACTAAGAAGACAGGCCTCTTCGCAGGCGCGGGCGGGCGGCTGACAGGTTTTGCTTTCCCAGATGGGGATAATCAGCCTGTTTGGGAGTCGGCTGACAGCTCAGGCAGCGGCTGGGAGGCCCCAGGGCTGCAGGCAGCCCCAGGAGCAGACACCGCCTGGGTGACAATGACAACCTCCAGCAGGTGGGGATTTCCGTTTGCCACATGGCGGAGAGGGCCGGGGGCAATTTCCACCGCTCAGTTTCGTGAACCGAGAGCGGCTGGCTGTGTCCCCGTCTGATTCATGCTGGATGTCAGTGCTGAGAGGTGTGCAGCCATCCCTGCTCCAGGGGAAGAGGCCCAATCAGACCTGTGCTTGGAGGGGCTTGTCCCCTGTCCCTCCCCTTCTGGGGCTGACACTCCTTTGTCTTCCCCATCCCATGCAGATAGTGAGTCCCGGGTTCCTGAGCACAGGTCTGCACAGCTAGTCTCTCCTGTTGTTCCCAGCTTCCATAACCCGGCGCCGACACAGCTAACAAGTGAGTGCTGATGCCCTTCTTGAACCGGACAATAGACTTGTGTTTTCCTAGTCTTTCACTTATAGTCTTTTTCAGTTGGAGGATCTACCCAGAACCCCGCACCGCTTTTAGCCCCATCTGTGTATTGTGTCCCAGGCGTCCTTGTGTTTAATGGCCTTGACGGGCTTGGAGGGTGCAGAGGGCCTACAGCATTTGGACAGGTTCGAGACCGGGACTAACGAGAGGACCCGGTGTTCTCTTGGCCAGGTGCATGTCCCAGCTTGGAAGGCAGAGCCTCCCAGCACCATTATATCCAACAGCTGGAGTTGTTAGCTTGAACCTGTGGTCTGAACACGTGGCCCCACTTGCCTGCGTGATATAGGCTGCAAGTAAACAAAGTTTGTTCGGATGCATGCAATGGTGTAGGATGGGAACCCTTGAGAAGCTGTAAACATCTTGACCAAGTCCTTACTTTGCCTCGTGGCATCTGCTGCCAAACGAAGCCTCGGCTTGTGGGCTCGGGTGCCGTCTCTCGGGAAGCAGCATCCCACTGGGACCCAGCTTTCATTCCTTTGTCTGTCTTTTCCAAGCTTTTCAGCCGCCCCCTCTTGGGGCCACCCTGGGCCGTATGGGGTGGTACAGTGATGGTCCTGTGCTTGGAAGGATGCCTTTTGGATTCTCTGATGTCTTCCTCATAACAGACTGGGGTTTAGGGAAGAGCAACATATGGGTGGAGCATGCTCATTGCACAGAGTCAGGGCAAGTGATATCAACACGATTTATCCATGGATCCCTGTTGATGCTGGCCTTGGTCACCAGGATCCTGGGGAGTCTGCCAGGGTCTTCACTGTGATTTCGTCCCACAGACTGAGCACTGGGAGAGAGACACAGAGTGCCTCCTGGTAACGGGAGGAAGGCGGAGGGGTGGGAAGTGATTTGGGATGACACAACTGCCCCCAGTTAGATTTGCCATGGGCAGTGAGGAGGAGGTGGGACCAGTCAAAAGGCCTGGGCCTAAAGGTGGGGGTTGTTCAGAGAGATCTGAATTTCTGTAATTTGTCCCCTGCCTTGTGGACCTACTTCCAACCTCACCCAATGGTAGTTGAGGGGAGGGACTTACTTTGAACCTCACCCAATGATTATTGATGTGTGGGTTCCACTTCCAACATCAACCAATAGCTGCTGAGGGGCGGGATCTACTCCCAACCTCACCCAATGGTAGTTGGGGGGGCATGACCCACTTCCTACCTCACCCAATGGTTGTTGAAGGGAGGGACTTACTTTGAACTTCACCCAATGGTTGGTGATGTATGGGTTCCAACATCAACCAATGGTTGCTGAGGGGCGGGACCTACTTCCAACCTCACCCAATGGTTGTTGATAGGAGGGACCTACATCCAACCACAACCAATGATTGTTGAGGGGCGGGACCAACTTTCAACCTCACCCTCCACTCCTCCCCTCTGCACCTCAGTGTTTCTTTCTGCCTTAAGGGTGAGGGGAGACTCCTGCAGGCTATAGAGGCTGCAGCCCCCAGAGAGGCTCCTCTGTGACCAGCGGCCACCTGCCCCTGGGTAGCCTTGCTGCCCCATGGAGCAGCTTTCCTCCTCTGTGGTCTCCCAGGCAACGCCGAGCTGCCTGCCAAGCTCGCTGCCAGGACCTGGCTCCGAACACATCTTTAGTGCCACAAAGAGATGGCTGATGGCAGGAGCCGGGGCGAGGCCCAGCCTCCCCAGCTGTCACAGGGAGCAATCAGACAAAGCCAGCGTGGGGTCGGGAGGGGGAGGGATGGGAGGGAGGGGGGGCCTGGGAAAGTTGCTCAGAGTCCCTGGCTGCCCTCCTCCTTTCTCATCCTCCTAACACTGTCCTCTCAGCGACCCCTTCTTTCCAGAACACTCCATTTGGAACCTCCCAGCTCTGGGCCTCAGTTTCCCTACATATCGAAGAGGTGTGGGCTGATCTCTGGGCCTCCAGACTCCCTAAAGACCCGAGAAAAGAGCCCGATGTCAGAGGCCTGCGGGATGGGCGCTGAACGATCTTCAGAAAGCTGCCCCGCAGCCCCACCAGGACACGGGAAGGCACTCTCTCCCGACAGTCATTGCACAGGGTCTCCTGAACCGTTTGCTCCCAGACCAGAAGCCCCT
Source organism: Pipistrellus kuhlii (assembly GCF_014108245.1). Taxonomy (NCBI): domain Eukaryota; kingdom Metazoa; phylum Chordata; class Mammalia; order Chiroptera; family Vespertilionidae; genus Pipistrellus; species Pipistrellus kuhlii. The sequence continues at coordinate 8,582,744 of NW_023425525.1, forward strand.
CTGCTCCTGGTTCCATGCCACTGGGAAGGTCCTTCTCCCACTGGTTTCGAAGTTAGTCTCTCCTTCGGCGCCTCACAGTATTTGCAGGTTTTGGTAGCCGGGCCATCCTTTCTTTGGTTACAGTCACTCCTTCCTTAGGCGACCATTCCATCATCCGGGTCCCAAGAGATGTGGAAGGTTGAGCTAGCCCTGGGAGGTGGGGCTCGGGGGAGGGGGGGGTACAAAGAGGAGAGAGTCCTGGGGACTGTTGCTTCTGAATGAAGACAGCTGCTTCTGCCCAGCTGATGTGGTTCAGTGGTTGAGCGTCGACCTATGAACCAGGAGGAAGTCACGGTTCCGTTCCCGGTCAGGGCAAGTGCCCTGGTTGCAAACTGGATGCCCAGTGTGGGATCTATTTTTTTAAAAAAGAAGGCAGCTAGGTTTGTAGATGTGTTTGGAGACTGACATTTGATAGATAGGATTTAAAGCCTTGAGGGGGTGGCGAGTGATCTCCTACAGAGAGCACTGATGTTGGAGAGAGGGTTACTTGGGACGGGGCCCTGGACCACACTGACACATAGAGGGGGAGCCTCAGAGAAGGAGCCAGAAAGAGAGGCTGAGAGAGAGCAGCCAGTGAGGCAGGCAGGAAAACGAGGCAGGAGAAGAAGGAATCTAAGATGAGGGCGTGGTCAGTTTTCAGACTCAGAGCCCTGAGCCTCCCACCCCGCCCAGCAAGACAGCAGGAGAACTCACTGGCCCAAGGCAGGAGGGCTGGGCTCACCCTGGGCCGGAGCCTGGTGGCTGGCCAGATTCACACTGGGTCTGCTAAGCCCCAGGCACTAGGCACTGCGGATGGAACCCCGTCTAGTGGTCCCAGCTGAGGTGAGAGGAAGGCCCTGGGGGGTGGGAAGGGTGACTCAGGCAGCTCATTTCATTTGGGAGCCAGGAAGTCCTGCCCTATGTCTGACTGCAATCCTCACCGCTTCAACGTGAGGCTGCTTTCTTTGTAGCTAACCTGAGCAGCCCCCCTCCTACACCCTCCTCCTCTGCTTAAAGGCAGAGTGCTTCTCCCCCCCCCCCCCCCCACATCCTCTCATAAACTGTCTTCCCCAGGCTGCTTCACCCAAGAGACACATTTCCCCTCCATGCAGGAGCCACAGATTTCAGTCCAGGGCCCTGACAGTGTTGGAGGTCAGGACACACAGGGAGGGGCGGCCAGAGACTCTGATCTGAGTCCTCAAGGTCCTGCCGCTGGTGCTGGAGGCCTCCAGCTGGCCCCCACCCCTAAATCCCTGCCTCTCTCAGCTGATCTGTAATATCTGTCTCCAGGAATCTGTTCTCCGGAACACCTGTCTCTGGCCTGGCAACTCGCTGGCCCGCACCTGGCTCCTGAAGCCAGGCAGACCTGGCTCCTGTGCTCCGCCGCCCACTCTTGGCCGTGGAGCCTTCCTCCCAGCCCCTGGCCCAGGCTGCTTGGCTCTTCTGCCCTTCCTGCGAACAGGCTGTCACCCAGCCGCCAGCCCAGCGCGTCCCCGACCGCTAATCTCTCCGTCAGCGGCTTCTCTGCAACCTCGCTGCCCGCAGAACAAAGTGCTTTGTCGATGAAAAAGCCCTTTGGGGGCAAACACAGGAAATTAAAGACTCTGAGCGCAGTAAGAAAATCCATTCTTTTTCATAGATTTCTGCAATCGGATTGCCTCGGCTTCTGCCACTCCCTGGATCTGCTGGTCTCTGTTCACACCCCGGAGGGGAAGGGGGAGAGTGGCGGAGGGGGTGGTGTTAACGCGGAGGGCCTCTGTCTGAGATTCCAAACCGCAGTGCATGCCTTCTGGCCTGTGCGGCTGGCCACCTGGCCGCGGGATCACCAGGCGTTCTTGGCAGGGGGCAGCCTGCAGGCGGTTGTCCAAGGCTAACACCTAGCGGGGGGTTGTCTGCAGCAACTGAGAAAGAGCATGTCCTGGTGGGAAGCTGCCAGGGTGCACCGTGAGGGAACAGCCCCCTGCAGGGACAAGAGGGAACCACACCCCTGCTTCCAGCCCCCGAGGGTTACTGGGGCTGTCGGGGACTCCCCTGCTCAGTCTGCACAAGGAGGGGGTGGACCGCTTCAGGTCCCTTTCAGGGATCATTTATGCAACAGACGTTAGTAGAGCTTTATCCTGGTGCCAGCACTCTCAGGAGCCTCAACCGATCATGCCCAGGGCTCTACGGCAACCAGTGCCACTGGCTGCAGTGACAGCCTGGTGGTGTTGCCCTGGGCAGGGCTCCTTCCGGGGATGGGGGTGCGGGGGCAGCTGGAGCCCCATTCCTAGCGGCCTCTGGCCAGTTCAGCTGTGCAGGCCTAGCAGCTTCCTGAGTGGTGGGCAGGAGGGAGGGAGGCAGGAAGGGGAGCGAGCTTGTCACCCCAGAGCCCTGTCACATCTGAGAGGACTATTGTGATGGGGATGGTTGGGCAGTTGCTATATGTTACACCGGCTCTTCTCGCCTCCCAGCGGGGGCCCAGGAGGTGTGAAAGGGACTGCAATTGATGGAACCTGAAGAGCCATCTTTTTCTCACTCTATACTCCTTCCACAGGCCCTCACGCACTCCCACGGTTTCAATTACTCCCATCCGGTTTCAATTACTACCATCCACGCCAGTGGCTCTGGTCCCTGGCTGCACATGAGAACCACCTGCGGAGCTAGGAGAATACCGATGGCCGATGGCCGGTCCTGGCCCAGACCAACAGGTCAGAGTGCCTGGGGTTGGGCCCAGGCTGAGAATTGGCTCAAAGTTCACATGCAGGTGGGCTAAGAACCGACTCGCCCTCTGATCACACTTCCACTCTGACTTCTCTTCTCAGCTCCCCATCAGCTCCCTGGGCCTCTCTGCTTGCTTCCTCTTAGGGTGCCTCAGACTCAGCTTGCCCAGGTCAAGTCAACCCGCACCTCACTCCACCTTGAAGCCTGCTTTTCCCCAGGGCTCCCTGTCTGAGGGAACCTGACCAGATAAGCCAGCCACCTAGGGTAGCCCTGCCTCTCTAGCCCCCGGCTTCCTGTCTATTCTCCTCACATGGAAGGCTGGGCAGGCAACTCAGGGCTGGTGTGGCAGCTCCATAGTCACTGGGGAGGGGGCAGGCTCCTTCGTCATCGAGTGCCTTTGCTCTCCTGCATACACAGCTTTCCTCTCTCTGTCAAAGATGGTACCTCCAGTTCCTTCCAAGGAGGAGCAAAGAGGTCATGCTCCTCCTTTTAGAGGCACAAACTGGATGCTGTTCACATCACATCTGCTCATGTCCCATAGACCCAACTAGGCTCACACCTGACTGCAAGGGATGCTGGGAAATGTAGTCCTATTGAATTTCCAATTCACCCACTTCTGTGCCTCATCTACTGCAACAGCTTATGCAACAGGTCTCCCCACATCCTCCAGCCTGTTTTTTTTTTTTTTTTTTTCTTTGCATCCAGGATGTTATTATTTAAATGCAAATAAGACCTGACCATCTGCTCAGCGGCTTCCTATTGCTCTTAGGATAAAGCCCCGGGGCCTTGGTGGACCCCCAAGGTCCTCAACCCCCTGACCTGCCCCTCTGGCCTCAAATCAAGCCTCTGTCCCTGCTGTCCTCCAGCCACATTAGTCTGAGGCCCGTGGGCAGAGTGCAGGTGTCTCCATCTGAACTCATGGCCTTTGCCCTTGTTGCTTTCATTGCTGCAATATTCCCTACTTTCAGCCCCCGCACCCATTCCCAGTCCATTCTGATCTGAGATAAATGGGCTGTTTCTCTAGAAAACTCCCTGACCCCTGGGATGAGATCAGACCTCTCATTACATAGATTTATGGTACCCTCTTCTTTTATTTCAACACCACAGGTTGGAGAATGCTCTTTGTGCGGTGATTGCTTAACTTCTGGCACCCCATCTGACTGCAAGCTCCGCGAGGCAGGGACCATCACAACCCCAGTGCCTGGCACAGTGCCTGGACCACAGGAGGTCCTCCCTCACTGAGTGCTCGTTGCCCAGGGGAACCGTGAGAGATGAGGAAGGGTGAAGAAGGACTCCCAAGTTTCTGGCTCAGCAAGAAGATGGATGAGGTACCATTTGTGGAGAGGGAGCCATGGGCGGGGCTGCAGGCTGGAGCAGGATCCGGAGTTCAGTGTTGGAACACGGGGCTGGGTGTGAAGCAGGTTTGAATCAACGGACATTGGATTCTCAATCTGGCCCAAGGTTATCATGTGTCAAAGCCACCAGAATGGCTGCCATTTGGGGGGTAGATTGAGCATCCTGAGAGGAACTGGGGAGGCACTACCAGAGGACCCCCAACTCTGGTTCTCCGTGCTGAGTTCTGCTCTTGGAAGGGCCCCTTCAAGCCCTTTGGACTGTCTGGGAAGCTGGGGTTCTGAGTAGCAAGTAGGTGAGCTCCGGAGGGCTGGAATCTGCTCCCCCCACGTGCGTGACAGGGCACACTGCTCCCCACACTCCCCACCCACGAGCAGCCCAGCTCAGCAAGCACGGGTGGGCTGTCTGCTGGATGCCAGGCCCCATGGAGATGAGTAACGCTGGTGGTGGTAGCAGTAGGGAACCGTAGCTGCTGTGTGTAGAACACCCACCCATGCTGGACACCATCCTAGGCACTCCTTCAACACATCTCCTCAACAACCCTATGGCCGTTATTCTTCACACTTTACAGCTGGAGAAACTGAGGCACCCAAAAGTTACAAACAAGATCACAGCTCCTGAGTGGCTAAAAGGAGGAGGACCACAGCCCCTTGGCTTAGAAACACTTGGAGGCGTGGGATTATCTCCTTGTAATATCGAGGCTACCTACTGTCACTCCATTGGGTGGGTGGGGAAACTGAGGCCCATAAGGGGTTTCTGGTGAATATGACACTTCTTGGCAGTGCTACTTCTCCCCACCCTCCTCCCCCCATTTCTACCCCCCCCCCCTTCTCCTTTCTATCTATTATGACCCATCACGTTTTCCTCGGAAGAGACAAAACTAATTTTAAGAAGACAGGCCACAGATGGGCTGGCTGCCCATTTCAGTAAAAGATGATGGGTAATCACTCCCAAGATTAATTTTCAGCAGCCTCATGGAATCCTAGCCCTTCACAGAACTTGGCAGTTTAGAAGCTTGACCCTGTGTGAGAAATAGTATTAGCTGTGAGTCACGGATGACCCTGAGGTGACTTGCTAGGATCCCAGGGCTGGTGGATTCTAGACGAGATAGAGACTTCAGCTCAGACCTCCAGACTCCCCGGCAGAGCTGTCTGTCTGACATCCATCCCTGTCTCTGTCTCGCCTGCGTCCTCTCCTGTGCCTGTGTCCAGATTACTCCCACCCAGGTCTTACACTTTCCTGATGGTGTGTTTATCTCTCCCCTTTCCCCACCAGCTGCTTTAGAACCCTGTTTTTGCTACATTTCCACTGTTTCATGGATGAATCAGCTAATTCATGCTAAACTGGTGATGACTGATAATGGTACTCAGTATATTTCTTCTCTGGAGGGTATTACATATATATATATATATATTTTTTAAAATATATTTTATTGATTTTTTACAGAGAGGAAGGGAGAGAGATAGAGAGCTAGAAATGTTGATGAGAGAGAAACATTGACCAGCTGCCTCTTGCACACCCCCCCACCGGGGATGCGCCTGCAACCAATGTACATGCCCTTGACCGGAATCAAACCCGGGACCTTTCAGTACGCAGACCGATGCTCTACCGTTGAGCCAAACCGGCTTCGGCTACATATATATTTTTAAATATGTTTTTATTGATTTCAGAGAAAGGAAGGGAAGAGAGAGGGATAGAAATATCAATTATGAGAGTCATTGATCAGTTGCCTCCTGTATACCCCTTACTGGGAATCAAGACCAAAACCGCGGGCATGAGTGCTGTCTGGGAATTGAACTGTGATCTCCTGATTCATGGGTTGACACTCAACCACTGAGCTACATATTCTGTAATGGAATATGTAATCATAAAACTTCCCTTCTCTTGGAGTTTTCAAAAAACAGTTTCCATTCATTTATCTGATTTTCTTCTCAGATCTTCCCCCTTCCCTCCCCCTCCCATTCTATGTGTTGCCACTGCCTTAGTTCAGCTCAGCCTTCCTCACCCGTCCTGTCCTCAGGACCACAGGCCTCTCAGTGGTCTCCCTGCCTCCGAACCATGCTGCCTCCTGCTTCCTGCATGATCCCGTCTAACATCCTCACTTAAGACTCTTGTGGGCTCTGCACCCTCCATGAACAGCGCTAATCTCTTCCTACATCCCATGCGGGGACATGTCTGTGCAGGCAGCTGCCAATCTCAGTGTCACCCAATATCAGGGAGAATTGCCAAGCTCTCCACATGAGTCTCTCCTCTTGACCGAGGTCAGGGAAGCACCTGCCTTCCTTGGGAGCCCCCACAAATGTATCCTGAATAGTTTTCCTTTCACCTCCTTGCTTTCTCTCATCTGGCCTGGAGGTGGGCGGCGGGATGATGTTGGATGAACACATGCCCTCTGCCAGTCCTGTATGGACAATCCTCCGATAGCTCTCAAGGGGGTGGGGAGTGGGCAGAGTTGGAAACACGTGCGAGTGTTTCTAATGTCACAACAACGGGCAACACTTTTTGGCACTTAGAACTGGAGGCTAAACGAAGGATGCTTAATGGTTTGCATCCTTCGGGACGGCCTGGCAGTAAAGAAGTATCCAGACCCAAATGCCCTCAGCTGCCCTCCTTGAGAAATGGGTGTGGGTGCCAAAACCAGTTTGGCTCAGTGGATAGAGCGTTGGCCTGCGGACTGAAGGGTCCCAGGTTCGATTCCGGTCAAGGGCATGTGCCTTGGTTGCGGGCACAACCCAGTGGGGAGTGTGCAGGAGGCAGCTGATCGATGTCTCTCTCCCATCGATGTTTCTAATTCTCTGTCCCTCTCCCTTCCTTTCTGTAAAAAATCAATAAAATATATTTTTAAAAAAAAGAAAAGAAAAAAGAAAAAGAAATGGGTGTGGACCCACGAGGCAGAAATCCCGGCCAGAAACTGTTGTGATGCAGGTGGAAGGCGGGTCCCACACATCAGACAAGGGCTCCCTGCTGTGTATATTCCTGCTTCACACGGATCAAGGAAGACTGCTGGGGGTTGGAGGGTCTTTCCCTGTGACCTTCCCATCTGGGCCACGTGGCACGCGGCCCAGCACACAGCACACCAGCGATGGCTTATCCCTCCTCCGTCCAGGTGGTGCAGCTCCGAGAGGTCTGTGGGTCCACCTGTCCTCTCCAGACGGGACCCCCTTGACCTTCGAAGGAGTGAGCAGTGTGTGTGTCCGGTGTCCAGTGCCTGATGGAAGCCCGCAGCTCTCGTGTTGGTGGGAAGAAGCCGCTGCCCCTCCGCTGTGGAGATGCCGGGAGGAGACGCAGGGAGCACACAGACCCTCAGATGTATTTGCTGTTTGGATGGTTCCAGAGTTCCTCCTTGAAAAGCTTCAGGTTCATTGAGGAAAAATGATGGACTACTCCGAGACACACCAGCTGAGGTGGAGCCAAGATGGTGGATAGCAGAGAGGAGGAAAGCGGTGCAGGGGAGGGACAAGAAGGAAAGTTCTCTTCCCGCAGCTGCACAGGCTTTGGGAATTCACTGGTATCGCCATCTCCTCCTGTCAGTCATCGAGCTCAACATCCCCACGGCCATCTCCACCTCCCACCCCTCCAGGGCCTCCTTGTGGTCACTCAGCTCTCTCCCCATGGTCAGCGTCTCCACCACCACCAGCGTCCTGACTCTGGGTCCGGCTCCCTTGCCGTCCACCACCACCTTCCGATTCTCTCTCACGGTGGAAAGCGCTCGGGGTGCAGCAGACCTGCTCCTGGGCGGAGACCCTCCACGCCAGCGAGGGAGCATCAGCTTGCGCTGGGCTCTGAGACGGGGCTGTCAGGTCTCTGTAGCTGTGCGTATCCCTAGACAAGCGGCTCCATTCCCCATTTTAAGGAGTCCTGGAGGCCTTTTGGATTCTCTGATGGGAATCCTATTTTCTGGGCTCATTAAGCGTTGTTTGGAGAAACCTGTAGCTGGGATCAGGGCTTGGTCTCGGGTTAGGGTTAGAGGTTAGAGGTCAGTCTGTGCCTGGGGCAGGGCTTCCTATGAGACTGGGATTAGAGGCTAATTAGAGTCAAGGTCAGCGTTCCTGTCCAGCCTGGGTCAGAACGCCGGCTGCGGCTGAGTCTTCTCAAGGTAGAAATAGTGCCAGGTGTCCACTAATCGAACCTCTTTATGTCCAAAATATCTAACCAAGTACCCCTTTTACCCTGGGTCATCCAGTTTTCCTGAGTGATTTCTCATCCTCTCACCCCTTGCCACCACCTCCTCTTAGCCCGGGTCCCTGGGGTTCAAGGACACAGACACACTCCTGCTCTGAGCTGTGAACTTCAGAACTGGGTGAGTAGCTTCCAATTCAAAGTCCTCTGCGGTCTGAGGCCCCCATTGGAGGAGAGGCCGCCACCAGGCCTGGTGCCCAGCCAGCCCTGGCAGCTGGGTGGCTAGCTGTAATGGACTTACAGCCTCCAGGCTGCCCCAAAGCCCTCCTTCCCTGCTCAACCCCCTCCCCCTCCGTCTCCCAATTGGGATGCAGCCCTCAGCTCTACCTACCCAGCAGCCACATTGTCTGGGCCAGCCCAGTGCCTAGCAACCCTCCCCGGGAGCCCTTTCCCACCGCCTCCTGGCCCCTCTCCCCACCCCTCCCCTGCCAGCACCCGCACCACTTGTGTGTTTATGGCTGCAGAGAAGCCAGTGAAGCCAGCCAGCCGGTCTCACCAGAGTCTCCCAATGGCCGGGTTCTGAGAGCCTCCTGGGGAATTCTGGCCTCCTTCCCAAGGTTCCAGGGTCCTAGCAGGGATTCCTGCATTCCGTTCTGGAATTCTGCGAGTCCCGGAGTCCATGCATATTGGAGGATGCCAGAGTTCTCTGACATGGGCCTCGGACCATTGAATTGTAGTCTAGAACTTGGTTATTGTGTTCCAGAGGGGTCTGTGGGTCCAGAAATGGCCCGTGATCACACATCAGGGTGACGGAGGTTAGAAGGCGATGAGGACACAGACGCTGCACTTTCATTTTCTTTCTCTGCCCGAGAGGCACAGGGAAAGCGGACACTGCCCCCCGGGAGCCAGCCCTCCGGGTGCTGCGGATGGAGCCGTGGCAAAGAAAGTCCCTGACCCCACACAGCTTCCATTCTCCCAGGGAGACAAATATGGAGCACACAGACACATGCCGGGGACCTGTCAGAGAGCGATGGGTGCGTTAAAGAGAAAGAGCGAACCAAGGAATAATTCGCCTGTTATTGCACTCGCTCTGTGTTCAGCTCCATCCTAAGGCTTTATTTACGTGGATGAACTGACTTGCGCTTTGTTAGTGTTAAACCGTAGGTGCTGCTGTGTGGTCCCACTTTCTAGGTGGGGACACAGGCGCGGCAGGTTAAATACCTTCTCCTAGTGGCAGAGCTGGGACTTGAACCCAGCAGGCTGGCTCCAAAATCTACACCGAGCCACTGCTGTGATGCAGGGGAAGGAGGTGGAGCGTGATGCTGTGAGGGGCTGTCCCTCAGGGCGGGCGGGGACACCGGACCAGAGACTTGCAGAAGGCCAGGGTGTGATGTGTGCGCACATCTGGGCAGAACGACCCAGCACGTTGCTCCTCTGTGGCAAGAAACCCATTCTCCACAGCCTGGCCCTCAAGGCCCACGGTGACACTCTCCAGTGTGAACGACGGAGGCTAATGCACGTGAGGCAGTGGTCCCCACCCTCTACATGCCCTGGAGCATGTAGAAAACACCAGCATTTCTATAGCTCCTGGGGACAATAAAACAGGCTCCTATGATGTCACAGCCTGAGAGATGGTGCCTGAGGACCCCTCTCCCAGGCCCTGGGCACTTGCGCATGTGGCATGGGGAAGTTCACATACCATCTCCCGGCATGGAGGACCCATGTTCTCTGTGCTCGGTGGCTTCCTGGGAAAGGCTTTCGTTGGGGACCTGATGGGAGGCGCAGGCTTGGAGGGATGCTTGTCTCTGGGGCCATAAAAGACCCCTTCGCCAGCCCGCACAGATTCCCCTGTGTCCTCTCTCCCTTGCCACACAGGCGGCCCCCCTCCTTTGTAGAGAAGTGTCCTCAGGACACACAAGAAAGAGCTAGAAGAGACAGTCTGGGTGACAGGACCATTGCTGGCTAATTGTGAGTGATGAGTGATGCCTCCCCCTCCCAAGGCCCAGTGTGAAACAGTGATGACTTCACCCCCTGGGCGGGATGGCAGTGGCGGCCAAGTAGCCTTGGCCATGGGTACATGGGCACACGGGCCTTTTGATGCTGCTTTCTGTCTGTCCTGCCTGCAGATTCGGCCACACACACAGTGGAGAAAGGGAGCATCAGGGACGCTGGGATCAAGTGGAGTGGGCGAGACTCCTGGCTTTGCCATTGAGCTGCAGCACCTTCGGGCATGTTACTGCCCCTCTGAGACAGGGTCTCTTCCTCAACCCCTCAGCATACAGCTCCAGGAACACTGAGGAGCTAGTGAAAGAACCAGAAAGGCGCCTGGATACACTCAGTGCTCAAGGCAGCGTCATCACTGTTTCCACCCCGTCACCTGCTGGCTGGGGTGGCCTGACACATTCGTTCCGGCCTCGGCTTCCCCACCCGACAATGGAGGCCGGAGTAGGTGACTCACTTTTTCAACCAATCAGTATTCTTGCCCAGCACCGGGGTGGAACAGACCGACACAGGCTCGGACCTCAGGGAGCTTTGGTCACTTGGCTGCCCCCATGCCGTCCCTCACCTTCCAGTCTCTATCAGTGGTCGGCAAAGCCTCTGTTTGCCACTCTGTGGACAATGAGTTTGCCGACCACTGGGATAGGGGCTTAATCACAAAGAACAACAACAGCCTGTGGTTATTGGAAGCGAGAGTCTAGGTCGGTGGTCGGCAAACTCATTAGTCAACAGAGCAGCTCACGACCAAAGCCGCAGTTTGCCGACCACTGCTCCAGGTGATGGGGACTGCGGGGGGCAGAGTTCAAGGCCCAAGGTTCCTGCCTTTGGGTGCACCAGCCCATGCAAGCCCCTCTCCCTTGCACATGACCGGGACCCATGCAGAGAAAGGGCTTTTACGTTCCCGGTGAGGCTAGTTACGTGGCCGAGGGAAGGGTCTTTGCCGCTGTTACCAAAGTCCCTGGTGGGGTCACTCTAAATCTGCCAAACTTGAGCCGATCCGATGAGCCCTTTCCAGAGGATCCAGAGGTTAAAGAGGCAGCAGCCCCTGCATTGGCCTCGGGGAGGTGAAGGGCCACGTGGTGGATCCGAGGGACAGACTTTGCCACCACTTGAAGACCCCAAGCCTCAGACGAGACCCCAGGCCCAGCTGACACACTTTGGTTTCAGTCTTGTGACACACTCCTGCTCTGGGGAAACTGAGCTCATCCACGTGCCTCGTTTTCAGCTAAGCTGGTGGTGACTTGGTCCACAGCAACAGGCACGTGACTACAAACCCTGCCCGCGAGCCAATGTGTGTGAGCACCAGCCCCCAGATCAACCCCATCTCACCATCTCCGGCTATCTCCCCAGCCTCTGCTCAGGGCTGGACCCCCCCCCTCCCCCTCGCGCCAGGTGAATCCCTCACAGATAGTGATCCCACCCGAGGTGGTGGCAAAGGATTATCTTGTCACCCCCCAACCTGCTCCCAAAGCTGGCTGTCAAAGAACATCCTATTTGCCCTACTTTTAATGTAATTATCAGCACCATTGTTTGCACCACTCTGACTCGAGTCAGGGCTCAGCCTGTTTCAGGCCCCCCTATTATCCTGAGCTGCTTTGATGAGAAGCTCCTGCCTCGTGCTTGCTGCCGCCTCCCACACGAATTATCTGTAATTTCCACACCTCCGTGCTGGCGGGAGCCCTGCGTGACAGCCAGGACTTGGGGGCCCGTGCACTGTCATTTTCAAGGCAGCCAGGTCGGGACACTGGAGCAAGTGGGACCTGGACTTGACTGTGAGACCTGCCCGGGGAGGGGAGGGCAGGCCTAGGGGTGCAGGCAACGGGAGCTGGGGCCAGGTGAAGGGCAGTGACCAAGACCCTAATAATCAGAGGCAGGGCATGTGAACTGTGGCTCTTGAACACACACCATGGGTAAGGTGACCAGACGTCCCGCTTTTGGTGCCAAAAGCGGGACGTCTGGTCACCTTCACCATGGGGCCTGTTTGTAGGATGTCCAGAAGGGTCCTTTCCACAGGCCCCAGAGCACCCCGCCCAGAGCTGCTGAGGATGGGGGTGGGCGGAGAAGACCGGAAGCTCCGTGGTGGAGCAGAGTTGGAGATGAGGATGGAGATCATGCGTGCTCCTCCTACCAGGCTGCCTGCAGGGTATCCAGCTCCCAGGGACAAGCAGTTGGGGCCTTGGGGAGGGGACTCCGCAGGCTGAAGGGGGGGGGGGGTGTCCCTGTGATGGGAGCCACCTGACAGGGAGGGAGCTTTGCCTCTGTGGAGAGGCCCACTGACTCCTGCGGTGCTGCCAGGAGAAGCCCCCTGTCTGCTGGAGAAGACATGGCTTTGTCCTGCGGAGCTGTGAATGGCGCCCTGTGTGCGGGCGGGCGTGGCGTGCTCACTCCCTCTGTGAGTGCACCGCTGGGCACTGTGTGGGAGGGAAAGGCACGTGTGTAGGTGTGCGGAGCAGACTCATGGACGGCAGTAACTATGCAGAGCCGGTGTATGCTGGTCGGGCCCCGAGGCTGCATGTGCGTATTGCTGCACGTACGTGAGGAGGCTGAGGGCGTGGGGATCTTCTCACGCATCTCCCACCTTTGCTCCAAGCTTTGCCACCCCATCCCCACTCTTCTGAACTCCCTGGAAGCGTGTCTTTTCTCCTAAGAGTTATCACGGTTCAGGACAGGAGGCACAGGTCTAAAAAGCCCAGAGACCGGGGACGCGACCCGGACTCTGCCAGAGTCAGCCTGTTCACTTGGAGACAATCTTTTCTGCTCTCTGAGGCTCATTTGCTTCATCTGTGAAATGGGGTGCTCACCACTCCAGTCAACACTCAGAATTTAGGGTGTCAAACCCCTGATCCCACCTCCCTTACTCGCACAAAGTCCTCCCCTTGCTCACCCTTACCTATCGTCACACCCTGGGGAGGGGGGCAGGCGGAACAGGAAGACTCAGGACTCCCCAGCTCTGAGGAGCTCCCCGGCGGGTCTGAAGATGGGTCTCCCTTCCTCCTGTTCCCCAGGCTCCTGGTGTGGGGCGTGGGGGTGGCAGCTGCAGGCATTTCTAGAGCTCCTGGTACACAGCTCGAAAACCACGGACTTAGGCAGCTCCACATCACTACCTTGGCTTCTGGGAGCACCCCCAGGGTTCCGGGTCCAGGTGCATGGGTACCTAGCGAGGCTCTCGATGGCAGTGTCTCTGACGAGGATGCAGCCTCCTGGATGAGAGGCAGGGCATCTGAGCACCTGACCTGCAGCTCCTGCTTCTGGAATGGGTGCCGTCCCAGGGCAGGGCAGGCTCTGCCGCCTGGAATGTCCCTGTAGCAATACACTCACACAACTTTGGGGGGCTCAGCACTCCAAGTCTCCCTGACTCTGCCCTGTTGTGTTGGCGAGCCTTCTAGGGGACCTCCCTCCTCATGGACGCCCTGGCCAGCTGATGCAGGCAGGAACCAGAGAGCCTTCTGAATAAAACTTGCCTCCGAGCTGCCCACTTTAGGCCTGAGGCTCCCACTGGCGTGAGTGAGAAGTGACCCAGCACGTTGCTCCTCTGTGGCAAGAAACCCATTCTCCACAGCCTGGCCCTCAAGGCCACTGTGACACTCTCCAGATGTGAACCACGGAGGCTAATGCACGTGAGGCGGTGAGCCCCCGCCCTCTGCATGCCCTGGAGGTGTAGGAAACACCAGCATTTCTAGAGCTCCTGGAACAATAGAACAGGCTCCTCTGATGCCACGATGTCTGAGGACCCCTCTCTCGGGCCCTGAGCACCTGTGCATGCGGCATGGGGAAGCTCACAGGCAAAGCAGTTAGCGGAGGGCCCACCGCAGCGCTTCTGCACACCGGCTGCACATCACTATCCCCCGGGAGCGTTAAAAAATACTTCTGCTCAGGCCTCACCACAGACCGATCGTCTAACGAGCTTGGGTGGGGAGACGTGTTTAGAGCTCCCGGGGGGTCCTACAACACCAGGAAGGGTGAGAACCACCAGGCCTAGACACGGTGAGCATTCGGCAAACGTCAGCTCTTTGCCGTAGGCACCTCGTGTCGGCTCGGCTGTTCCCGGGAGACGCCGCTGTGTCATGGAAGGCGCTGCTCCTGCCTGTGCGGGGGGAGGGCTGGATTGGGGGGTGGGCCGGCCGGACCTCCCAGGGCGCTGCTGTTCAGGAGAGATGAATGCTGGGTAGGGCAGCCTGGCATCTATCTCCCTCAGCCAGGTCTCGGCAAATTGGATTAAAACCCATGTTTTTAAGCTGCTGCCCGCCTGGCTGGCTGGCTGGCTGTGGAAGGAGCTGAGGCAGTGAGCACCTCGGGGGAGGGAGAGCTGCTGAGGAGGGAGGAGGCACGCAAGGGGTCCTTCTGGGAGACCATTCCCAAGGCTCGTCCCTCGGCTCTAGTGGCCCTGAAGCCAGGCAGGCAGACTGAGTAAGGGCGGCTGCCTTGGACAAAGAGGGGGAGGCTGGTCCGGTCTGGGGGGACAGCAGCAGCTGGAGTATGTCCACAGTTGTTTGGAAGGAGCAGCCATAAGCCCGGAATAGCAGAAAGTAGTCCAGGACAAGGAAGCCCAGCCCGGACTCCAGCGGGAGGGGGGCAGCCCACCAGGGAGAATGCTGAGGTGGGCACCAGGACGCGGGCTTCAGTTCCCAATCCGAGAGTGACCTGGGTGTCCTAGGGCTGGTCCTGTGCCCCTTAGGGCTTAGGCACTCCGTTCACAGGGAAGGGGACTAGACAAACCCCTGGACCCCAGCTCTGATGCTCATTTTCACATCTCTGTGGGCCGATGTCACGAGGCGGGGCTTGTGTGAGATCCATCTATAAGAACTGGTGGTCTCTATAGCACCTTGGGGAGATTAGAGAGGTGCCCCCCCCCCCCGAACTTACTAGAAACCTGTTTTTTGGGGGTGGATTCTGTGTGCCAGAACTGGTGGGCAGTGGGCAGAGCAGGAGCTGGACTTCTAACCCCACTTGCCCCTTGGCCACATCCCTTCGTGTGGGGCACACATCGCACAGCGGTACCCGGAGCCCTGACTGCCCCCCGTGTGTGCTTGGCCAGATTCACCCTCTGGCCGGGGCCATGAAGCAAAGCGAGACGAGGTGACTGGAAGGCTGTGAGTAGAGCATGGCTGGGCTTCTGCCCCAGCCGGCGGCTGCCCAGGCAGACAAGAAGGCGTGCCCACGCCAGCCTGCTCACCGCCCACACCATGGCATACATCTGCGACGCAGGACAGAGTGCATGGGATACAGGACCCACTGTGGGGCCTGGGGGACTCAGAGTGTGGAAAAGGGAACACACCTGCAACTGAGTATAAACCTCAGAGCCAAGGCTGGCGTGCCTCCAGCCCCATGGACAGCTCCAGGTGGACGGGCCTGCCATACAGGACTGATCTCCACCCAGCGTTCCACTCTGGGCCCCCCGCGTTCCTCACTCCGCGTTTCCCTCCCGACTCTGAGGCCCCTGCAGCCTCCCCTCCCCTCCCCTCGAAGGACCGGTCACAGTTTACAGAGCACTTTCACACTCCGCATCTCATTCGATCCTCACAATGCCAGGGCTGTCCCAAGGAAGGAAGCAGGCTCCCAGGGGTTAGGGCAACCAGCCAGGTCCAGAGGCAAGTCCTAGCTGCCTGTCTGACTCTAGCTCAGCACCAGGCCCGTTTCTTCCCAGGAGGGGTCGCTCTTTTCGATGCAAAGGACTGATGCTCTCCTCCACCAGGAAGCTTTCCTGGACGGGAAGGCGCGGGAGTCCTGGTGACCAGCAGTGGGTGTACCAGCAGGGCCAGTGCTCACGATGCGGTGAAAGGGAACCATGGGCCCACTGTGCGGACCGGGGAGCTCCCTGCATCTTTCTGGGGCCGCAGGCACTTCCTTTAGTTTCCATGATGGACTCCAGCTCTCGCTTCCGGTCCTCTTTTCCTCAGATGGATGGGGATCCTTGAGGAAAGACCCCAGTCACACATCCCCTCTCTTCCTGAGACTTCCATTTGCTCAGCAAGGTGGCCGGAGCAAGATTCGGGCCCACGCGGAGGGTGGACAACAGCTGATGTGGAGCCAGAGCCTGGTTGCAGAAGATGAATGTGTGTGTGTGTGTGTGTGTGTGTGTGTGTGTGTGTGTGTGTATGGGGCTCTTGGGATGCTGACATGTGAGGCAGAGCAGGGATGGCCTGTTGGGGTGGGCAGAGGGTGAATACGTTGTCTGGAAGGGGGTTCTCAAGAGTTGGCTCCACCACCAATTCTGGCTGCATGACCTGTTCAGTCTCCTGATGAAGCCTCGGTTTACCCATCGGTACCAGGAGGAGGTCAGCAGGATCACAGTGACAGCAGCCACAGTCATGTGTTCTCCAGTGGATAAGTAAGTTCAGGGAAAACCTATGGGGCATGTCAAGGCACATGAAGAAGCTGAGGCTGAAAGCCATCCAGCCCCGGGGCCCAGGCTTACCGGGCTAGCCAGGATCTGGGGACCAGAGCCAGGAGGCTGACTCCGGAGCGGCTCATTTAAGCTGCGAGGCCCCCCCCCCCCCCCCCCTTTGTGCCCCTACCACTTTTCTAAACATAGAGGATTCTTCAGGAAATCAATCACATTTGATGACATCCAGGCAGGCTCCCCAAAGCCAGCTGATCTTTCAGGCCGGGCTGCGGGCTGCAGGGACGCAGACCCAGGAGAGTAGGACTTGCGGAGTAAGGAAGGCTTCACGGAGGAGGAGGAGGAGGAGGAGGAGGAGGAGGAGGAGGAGGAGGAGGAGGAGACACGGAATCGTGAGGGTGTGGGAGGGGGAAAGAACAGGGCTTTCATGCTCTGGATATCACGGGGAGGCTAAAAAGGAGGGCGGTGAACCCTGGGGAAGGCCCCACTCGGAAGCCCCAGCGACAAAGGGGGAGCGGCCCCCTCATCCTGTCCTCCAGGGTCTGCGGTGCAGCTCTCAGCTCCCGCTGGTGCCTCTGCAGCGGGCGGGGTCCCGCTCCCACCTCCCACCTCCCGGCCTGAGCCCTCCCCCCGGCGCCCATTGGCCTGCCCCAGCCCGGCCTGCGGCGAGGCGAGGGGGGCGGCGGCGGGAGGCGGGGGTCTGTCCTCCCTCCCGCCCGCAGCCGGCGGAGGCGGCGCCTCTCCTCTCGGAGGCAGAGCGGCTGGGCGGCGCGGGGCGGGAGGCACGGCGTGGGCCCCGCTCGGGCGGTGACAGCGGCGGCTGCAGGGAGAGCGGTCCCCGCACACGCACACGCACACGCTCCGGGCAGGCCCGCGGCCACGGGCGGCGGAGACACGCACGCGGACCCGGGACCGGCGCGCACTCCGCGGCCACAGGATCCCAGCCTGCGCGGCGCCGGGCGATCGCCGCTGCTCCCTCCCCGCGGAGTCTGCCCCGCTGACCCGCAGCCCGCATCCCCGCATCCCCGCATCCCGGCATCCCCGAGGCCCGCCGGGAGCAGGTAAGGCCCGCCCCGATGCCCCTGTGCCTCCACACCAGAATCCTCGCCCCTCGGGGACTGCGGACCCCCCTCCGGAGCGGGCCAGGGCAGCGCGGGGCCAGCCTCCGAATCTAAAAGGAAGCCCCCTGCCATCACTGCTCCGGTCCAGGGCGGCAGTCTGGCACCCCCACCTCCACTCCAATGTCTGGGCTGGCTTGGGGCGACCGATCCCTGCAGCCCTTAGGGGGTGGGGTCGACCTAGCTACCTCTCGACCCCCCTCCCCCCGCCCCCTTTCTCCCCTTCCGGTGCCAGAAGAGAGGACCTGAGGTGGGAACGCACTGCGGCCAGAGAGGGACCTGTGAGAACCGTAAGGACCTGCCCAGGGCACAAGGTCGCGCTGGCTGAGTGACCGGGGAAGGCGACGCTGAGGGTCCCCGGGTGCTGGATGCCGCAGGTCCCAGGCGCTTTGAGGGCTGAGCAAGCGATGTGCTCGGTAGGAGGTGGGCTGGGAGCCAGAATAGAATGCCCCGCTGAGGTGACACATTTGGGATTGCTGTCTCTCGGTTTCCCGCAGCGTGGAGGGACTGGGGCTGGATGGTTTGGGGGGTCCCCCTGGGAAACGCCATGGGGGCCTGTGGTTGAGAAGGGCACCTGCCGCCCAGGCTGACATGGGCCTGGCGGAGACCCTGCGGCTGCCTTAAAGGCCCAGGTTCCTGGCGCAGGAGTGGGAGGAGGGGCCTCATCCTGGCGAGTTGGGGCCTCGGAAGGGAGCCCCGCAGAAGCTGATTCTATATTACATGCCTTTGGGGAGTGGAGCCTGGCCCCCGGAAGGAGCTCAGGCCTCCTCTGGAAGGTGCTGGGGGAGGAGGGGAGACCCCCCCCCCCCTCAATACTCCAGGCCATGTGCCTGCTTTCCATGCAAGTGCGTCAGCTCCCCTTCCTCCACCTCCCCCAGCCTCGCAGTGCCCCACAAAGCCCTGGGACCCACGCAGCCGGCAAACACAAAAAGCCAGGCACACACTCGGCTTTTCCTGTGAGCAGCCTGGGTGGTGGGGGGCTGGGGGAAGGGGGCTTGGGACGGATGGGGCTACACTCATCTGTGGAGAGCTGCCTGCCTTGAGGCTGCCACTGGGCCCAGGCGGAGAAGCACCCAGAAGGCCAGACTAGAGGCATTTGAGTGGCTGTGGGCTTCAGAAGGGGATGCGATACTATTTGAGTCTGGGGGTGGGGTGGCGTGGGGGGAGGTAGCAGCAGCACCCAGATTTTCCCAGGAGGCCCCAATCTGAGCTGGGTGCTGGGTGCAGGTGGGTTGGGCTGGTAGAGCCCACAGGTACAGATGAATCGGGCTCCTGGTCCCCACTGACCTTGGAGAGGGCAAGCAGAGGTGCCAGTCTGGACACGAGCTGAAATCTGAACGTGTACATTAGACAGGCCCGGGGCCAGCTCTGCCAACCAATCCATCAACAAGTGTGTGTGTGGGGTGACTTGGGAGGCAGCCCATCCCTGCCTCCCCACCATGGGCAGTTCACCCGGGGTGCTGCGTCTGGGACAAGACCCAGGGAGTCTGCCCCCCTCACAGTGAGGGGACATGGCTGTGGGGAGCCCCTGGAAGGACCCTTTTCTGCATTCTCAGGGCTAATCTGGCTAAAGATGGGCAGGGGCTTGAAAGCTTCAGGACCCATTTTCTCTCCTGCGACCACCCTCTCGGCCATGCCCCTACTTTGGGGTACTCTCTCCATTTGTGTCGAATAAGCAAACACACAAAATGGGTGGCTACCATCGTGTAGAACCGAGAGGCTCGGAGAGGCAGGCGCTCAGGTGGCTTTCTTTCTGGGGGCACGGCCTCAGGCCTCTGGCTCCCCGGCTGGGGGGGGCGACGGGGGTGGGGGGAGGTTTCCTTGACCAAGGGCTGGCTGGCGCGGAGGAGAGGACAGACACCCCATGCCGTCGGCCAGAGGGCAGAGCCAGGCTCAGCGCAGTACCTGGAAGAGCTCCCAGCATGACCCCCATCCCTGCCGGACAGCGGGGTTCTCGCCCCGGAGGTGTGTGAGCCGAAGTCGGGTGGCCCGGACGGGGCTGCCTCGGGGTGTTCTACTCGGGGCGGGCGGAGGAATCCGAGCCCGGAGTCCGAACGGCTGGGCCTAGCGGTCCAGCTGCCAGGTAGCACGCAGGCAGCAAATCAACTGCGATGTGTTTGCACCGGGCCCTGGATGCCGTCACAGGCCCATGGTGACAGCCTCCCCCGCAGTGACACACACAGAGGGGGTGACACACAGCCAGGGAAGCACACAGGCTTCCCGTGACACCTGCCAGAGCGCTGGCACGGAACATGCGGCAGCAGGAAGACAGAGGGACAAAGAGGCACACACCCTCAGTTCTCCATGTACCTGGGACCCCGATGTTTGCCAAAGAACTGTCATAGGAATCCTAATGCAAGCCCATTATTGTTCCTAATGCGAGGGAGCGAACGCAGGAAGTGCGTGTGGCACGGGACGAGGACAGGGGCCGGTGACCTTTCTGCAAAGGGCCGGGTCGTCCGTGTTTGAGGCTCTGCTGGCCACACGCTGTCACAGCCGCTCGGTTCTGCGGTGGCAGCGTGGAGGCAGCCAGCTGTGTCTGAGGAGCTTATTTATGGGATTTTGAATCTCACTGTGTTCGTGTGTCGTGAAAGGCGAGGCTTTTCCTTTTTTTTTTTTTTTTTTCCCCTCTGATCCTTTAAAACTGTAAACATCATTCTTGACTCGCTGGCTGTCCAAAACGGGGTGACAGGCTGGATCTGACCCACCAGAGGGGCTGCCAAGACTGGGCTGGAAGGGAGTGGTGGTTTCAGAGGTTGAAGAATGGAGGAGCTGAGGGCTAAGGGCTGAAGCTTCTTCCCCCGGGAGAGAGGAGGAGGGGGTTGGGATGCCACCCTCCACTCAGCCTGGAGCTCAGAGGGCCCCTCTGTTTTATGGGTCAGTGCCCAGGGAGGCTCCCCACCTGGCCTGAGCGCCCCATCCAGACAGGCCTCCACTATGTCCCTGTGATGGGTCTCCCACTCTGAGGACCCCTGGAGACCACATTCCGGACTGAAAACAAACCAGCATCACACCCCTGGGGTTCACCAGAGCCTCCTTTCCATCCACCCCGTGCCCAGGTTTGTGCCCGCCTCCACCAGGAGGGCGACCACAGGGAAACCTGTGTGCCCCCTGGAACGGGGGTGGGGTGCTGCTCTTCCCCTGTGGGGGTGCCCAGTGGGCTAAGGGATGCCTGGAAAGACACATTGGGAAGATAGTAGAGCTTCTCCCCAGGGACCTGCTCGGAGGGGCAGGTGTCCCATCCCAGGAGCTGGGCCAACTTCTGCTGCGGGGCTGCAGAGGGGGAGTGCAGGGCGTGGGGCGGGGTGGGGACGGGACAGGATGCTGAAGGGTCTCTGAGGAAAGCGGGGAGCCCAGTGAGTCACCACACATGATACTATTTTCGTGTGTGTCTGGCAAAGTGGCTCATCCCAGGACTTGCTGCTCTTATCAGTTCCCCATCCAGGTCCGTGGCTGCGCTGGTGGCGCCTGAGGAGGGCAGGCCTCCCCGAACCCGGATGGGGAGGCGGACTCCCTTCCGGCCCAGATACCTGTCACACAGCCGTTCCTGCCGGGCGGGGGGGCCACACTCCGCACAGGGGTCTCTGGGAAGTGTCGCCTCATCTCTAGTCTGTTTCCACGGGTCACTCCGTACCCCTGGGAGGTGGCTTTGAAAGTCCACTTGAGGTCGGAAATGCTGTGCTTAGAGTTGCTTCTTCCTCAGGAGAGAAGTATGGGCGGGGGACAGCAGGAGGCCTGACCAGTCCCCCAGGCGTGACAAGGGTCCCTCGTGGGGTGTCCGTGGGTTCTGAGCTGGTCTTCCCCTCAGCAGTGGCAGAGGCTGGCAGGAGCATCGGGGCAGAGTGCACACCTCGGGAGCCAGGTGGCCTGGGTTCACGTCCCAGCTCTGCCACATGGCTGTGTGACCTTAGGGAGGCTGGGTACCCTCTCTGGGCCTCAGCGGCCCCAGCTACTGAGGGAGGATCATGCTAGTAACCACTTCACAGGTTTGAGTAGGTGCGATGAGTTAATGAGCATTTAATGCTTGGAAGCATGTCTGACACGTACTGAATGTTTAATAAATGTTAGTCATTAGTAAGGAAAGGTGCAGCTAGCCTGCTGCTTCCATTTTGCACGTGACACAGGGCTGAACGCAAGTGGAAAGAGAACAAGAATAGTTAACACATGGGTAGTCCTCCCCGGGAGCCAGGCTAATGCTATAGACCACATGTGTCAAACACAAGGCCCGCGGGCCAAATCCGTCCCGCCAGGCCTTGCAATGTGGCCCGCACCGCGCTGTCATCACTGCACTCCGCTGCGTTTCCATCACAATGACAGTTTATGACTGTTCAGTAAACCATTCGGCCCGCGATTTAGGCTGGATTTTAGATTTTGGCCCCTTCTCTGATTGAGTTCGACACCCCTACTATAGACTCTATAGTTTCCCTTAGATAAACGGGTTGGTGTCTCACAGCAATATCTGTGAGGTAGATTTCACCATTGTTCCCATTTTACAGATAATCCAACAAGCACAGAAGAGCTGAGTGGCTTGTCCCTAAGGCCACCACCGCAAATGTCAGGAAGTAGAGGTTCTTGTCCTCAAAATCAGGCGCTAAATTGCCCCAGCAGAGCCTGAACCCAAGAGCGAGCCTGGGAAGGTCTGTGGCCAGGTCATCCCGACACTGTGTGGCTGGGCCAAAGGGGCCGGGCCAACCCTGAAGGAGGGGAGAGTCCCGCCCCAGGCTGCAAAAGCAGGGTCCTGACCTGTGAGGGGGTTACTGGCAGCGGGGGGGAGTCAACGAGGAAGGCAGCCAGGGCGAGGAGTGGCGGCCGCTGGCAGGGCTGTGGCTGGCAGGCCCAGGGTGGCATCCACAGGGCAGAAGAGCCATTGGCATGGCCCGGGAAGTACCAGGTTTGGGGCAGGTGGTCTGATATTGTAAGCTCTGAGAGCAGTCCAGCCGGGGTGCTGGAGGGACTGAGAGGTCGCCGTCTTGGAGAGGTTGCAGGAGGTGACCCTGGAGGTGATCCCAGTGGAGGTGGGGGAGTGGGAAGGCCAGGGCCTGGGAGCTACGGCCGGTGTGTCCGCATCCAGCTGGGCAGGGGCGGATGTAGTGGGGGAGGGTGAGCACGTGAGGACAGCAGTGGGCTAAGAGAATCGATCATGAATGTTGGCATCACCAGGAAAAAAATTGTGTAACTAGGTGATGGATGTTTACCAGGCTTCTGTGGCAATCACTCGCAGTCTGTAGCTATTGAATCATGATGTGGTAGGCTTGAAGCTAATATAATGTTCCTTAGCAATTACATCTCAATAAAAGGAAGAGAGAGGGGACCGTAGTGGGAACCGGGAACCTGGCCAGGTCTGGTTCCCCAGCAGGCTCGTGTTGAGAGGGTCCCACCTGCCCACCCTGTGACCCTGAGCTCCAGCCACACCTGCTCCTGGCTCACCCCGGGGCCTGGGCAGCCGGGTGACGAAGCAGGCTGCTGGGAAGAGTGGGTCCCAGCGTGTGTCAATCCACTGCAGTGCTGGCTGCGGGGTGCCCTGACAGGAGCAAGGTGAGCACCTGCCTGTCCTCATCCCCACGGGAACGTGTGTGTGTGTGTGTGTGTGTGTGTGTGTGTGTGTGTGTGTGTGTGTGTGTGTGTGTGTGTGTGTGTGTGCGTGAGTGTGTGTGCGCGCACGCGCACAGGCCTGGAGTGCAATGACTGCGTGTGTCACTCCTCCATCAGAATCCAAACAGATCGTGCTGCCTCTGCAGAGCAGAGTGCCTTTGCGCAGTGAGTGTGTGAAGTGTGTGTTATGATACATGTCACCTGTCGGATACACACACCGGTGCGATTGCATCGGCACACAGCTTTGTTCTTGGTCGGGGGAGCGTGCTGCTGCATTGCTGGGATGAGAGAGAGAGAGAGAATGAGAATGAGAGAGAGAGAGAGTGTGTGTGTGTGTGTGTTTGTGTGTGTGTGTGAGAGTGTGTGTGTGTGTATGAGTGTGTGTGTGTGTGTGTGTATGAGTGTGTGTGTGTGTGTATGAGTGTGTGTGTGTGTGTGTGTGTGTGGTGGTCTGTCAGCCCCGAAGGCACCTCCTCCTCTCCTTTGTGTATTCCACGCAGGGCTGTTTGTATTTTGTATTGATGCTTTCAAGTGGGTGCCCTGGGGATAAATGTCTTTATGATCTTCTCTGTGGACCTGTGTGTGTGTGTATGTGTGTGTGTGTGTGTGTGTGTGTGTGTGTGAGAGAGAGAGAGAGAGAGAGAGAGAGAGAGAGAGAGAGAGAGAAAATTCGGCATCAGCCAGTCCTCAGTACACTAACCCCTTGCTTGCCGGCTGCCACCTGCTTGCCCTGTAGAGCAGCCAGAGCCAAGGAAGCCGCTCTCCCTTCGGGGCTAGCTCTCTTGGTGCTGATGGAGGTTAAGCAGGTTCATGGTTCTGCTCTACGTGAGAGTCGCCTGGAGAGCTGTAATCAGCCTGACACCCATCCAGGCCCCAGAGCGCCCCGCTCAGCCGGTCAGGGGTATTTTGAACACACCTCAGTGGTTCGGGGGGTGGGGGGTGGTGAGAGGGCAGGTAGAGCACAGGGCTAATAGGTCAGAGCGCATCTTGGGGCCAGAGTCGGCCCAGGCTGTGGCCTCCGGGCTAGAGGGGCTGACAGAGGTAGGCATGGAGGCCTTCCTGACTGCACCTCACCATCCTTTGGCCTCCGTGCGGGAGAGTCAGCTCCAGGTCTCAGAGACTGCCTGTGGTTCTCCTTGGAGCCCTCTGCTGGCGGGGAGAGCCAGCCTCCTGCATGTGCTGAGCGGGGCCAGCATTCCCGGGGTCCCGCCAGGCATGGCGGACAGGGCCTGGAGCTCCCCAGGGATAGTGGAGGTGACTGAGCCTCCGGGGACCGCTAGTGCCAGGTCATCCAGAGGCAGCCTGTGCCAGCAGGCATGGGAGAGCCCTGTGCACAGCTGGCACCCAGGGGAGTCTTTCCTGAACCACAGGGCAGAGGCTGGGCCGGCACCCCCATAGCCACTGGGCTTCTCAGAGCATCTCTTGGGCGTACCAAGGCCTCCCTGAGCATCTTTGAGTGAGCCCTACGCAGGCAGAGCAGCAGGGGGCTAAGACGGCCCCTTTCCTGGAGCCTGCCTGTGGCTACTTTTCTTTCACTGCTCTGGGTGCTTGTTTGTCCCCCAATTTAGCTCGGAGAGGCTGAGGGCAGCTTGGAGGGGCAGAGAGAGGGAGGAAGGGAGGAGGGAGGCATGGATGGGCCAAGAACCTGGGCACAATGGCCCTAGGGCAGTGGTCGGCGAACTCATTAGTCCACAGAGCCAAATATCAACAGTACGACGATTGGAATTTCTTCTGAGAGCCGAATTTTTTTAAACCTAAACTTCCTCTAACACCACTTCTTCAAAATAGACTCGCCCAGGCTGTGGTGTTTTGTGGAAGAGCCACCCACACTCAAGGGGCCAAAAGGCTGCATGTGGCTCCCGAGCCGCAGTTTGCTGACCACGGCCCTAGGCTAACAGCAGCTCTGCCCACCAGTGGGGTGTGCAAGGCTAGTGGTCTGGATGTAGCCCGCATGGGCCTCCCGAACCGGGCACCTGCGGGCTCGGGGTGACCCTGACGCGGGCCTACTCGGTCATTCTGTGATTGAATAGTAATAAGCATGCTTGTTACATGACTGTGCGGCGTTGCATTGTATGGCTGTGCCGGGCCCGTTAGCAGCGCCTGCGGGATGAAGGCCCTGTGGCCCCGGCTTCGTGGGGATGCCGCTGTACACAGCGCTGCAGGGCGTCACCTCACTGTGCCAGCTTCTGTTCAAGTGCAAACGCTTCTCCCGGATAGACTTCCAGGAGCGGAGTTCCTGGGTCCATGGGACTCTGTGCTAACGACCAGTTTGAGGGGCAAACCAGACTCCTCCCCTGCGACTGGCCGGCCTCCCCAGCCTCTTCTCCCGACTCCCCACGCACTGCGGGCCTCTGTCCAGGAGGACCGGGAGTCCCGGCAACGGGAGGCCCAGCTCCCTTGGCGGCAGCCACTGTGTGTCCAGGAGGCCCTGCAGGCGGGCGGGCGGGCTGGCAGAGGCCAGTGCAGAAGGCTGTGGGGTTTGGAGACCAGCGGGGCAGCTGGAACCACTCGGCCTTTCCTGAGGGACCGAGTTAGAGGTGCGCTTCTTTCTCATGTAGCAGCCTGGAGCTCCCCCAGGCGTCCTGGTTCCCCGGCGTGGTGCCCCCACCGCTCAGGGGTTACCCTGGCTGCCCTGTCAAAGCGGGCGGGTCCGGCGTCCGGAAGAGCAGAGGAGCAGGGGGACAGTGTGTGGTGCCGTATGGACAAGTGGCCCGTGTCACTGCTGCTCCTTCCATAGGGGGGAACGTCCACAGGCCCTCACCTGAGCAGAGGGACGGGCGTGAACACGTGTGGCTGCTAAAGCTGTCGTTGAGGAGGGGATGGGGAGGCAGCGCCTGCCGCAGAGGAGAAGGCCGCCCACACATCGCAGTGGTCCAGGGGGGCCTGCACCGGGTGCTCCCACCCTGTCCCCTGTGCCTAGCAGACGGGGGTGCTCAGCAGGTGGTTGGGGGACAGAATAAAGAACAGCCTGGATCACATGTGTCAAACACAAGGCCCGCGGGCCAAATCCGTCCCGCCAGGCCTTGCAATGTGGCCCGTACCGCACTGTCATCACTGCACTCCGCTGCGTTTCCATCACAATGACAGTTTATGACTGTTCAGTAAACCATTCGGCCCGCGATTTAGGCTGGATTTTAGATTTTGGCCCCTTCTCTGATTGAGTTCGACACCCCTAGCCTGGACGAAGGCTTGAGGGGCTCTCCGTGGGGGCTGAGAGCCTTGTTGTGGGAATGGGAGGCGGTCGGGGGGAGGGCAGGCTGTCCGCAGGACTCATGCCTTTCCTTTCTCTCGAACCCCAGGCTCTTTGGGGCTGACCAGCGGCTGCTCTGAGTGGGAAGCGAGTGGTGCTGGCCTGAGCCTCCTTGTGGCTGAGAAGCGCCATGGCCAGCATCCTACCGGCCTGCCTGGCTGCTCTCCTGCTGCTGCCTCTGGTAAGGCCCCAGGTCCATACCCTCCCCGCTCCCCTCCACCCCACCAGCTGGAGCCCCCAGCTCCCCTGAGCCCCCACCCCAGAGAACCCCGTCTTTGGCGTGCCCTCAGCTGGTATCTCTGCCAGCACCCTCACGGGACCATCCAGCACGTCTGTGAATTAGAAAGGGTGTCCCATCCTCAAGACCTTCCACCGACGTGGCCAGAAATCCTTGCACAGTGTACGAATGTGTCGCGATGCTGGCGTGGGCAGCCTTCTGAGCTGTGCATCCTGGATGTGTACCGTGCAGGACCCCGGCCGGGCTGCCTAAGGTTCTTTGACCCCCGGCCCCTGCTCCAGGTCAGAGCTCAGGAGCCTGCTCTCTGCTCACGTCTCTCCCAGAGCGAGGGCGGTGGGAGGGCTCCAGGCCTTAGCCCCCCGCCCTGAGCTGGGACTTCACACCAGCACTGGCTCTAGCGGCCTCTGAGCCCTGGATCTGAGTTCTGCCTCTGCCCTGCCTCACCGTGTGGCCACAGACAGCCTGTCCCCGCCCCGGAAGCCGTCTGCACCTCTCTGACCAGTCGGGGCTAGACCGAGCATGGCCCTTGCGCTCAGATGCCTTGTGCCTGCCTCCGTGCTCCTGACGTCTCCTTACACAACTGCTCCTGCCCCCACATTGGAGTTAAGAGGCGACAGCCACTCCAGGGCTTTGAAGTTACTTGTTGCTGCGCTTGAATCCAGCCTCTGCCACTAAGCAGCTGTGGGACCTTGGGCGGGAGTTCCTTAACTTCTCTGAGCCTCAGTTTTCCTCTTCTGTCAAACGGGGCAAGAGTAAATGGGAGTGGTTCCTAGGCCCACTGAATGCTGCCGCTGCTCCTGGCCTGGACCTCCTTTCCCAGCCCCCAGAGGAGAGAGACAGTGAGCGGTCAGCCCCTCCTCCCCCCAGCCCTGCTGGCCCCCTGTAGTGCAGCAGTACCTTGTGGCCCCTGGAGCTACCCTGCCCGGGGCCAAATCCTGGCCAAATACAGTCTACTAAGCTGTGTGACTTACCATCTCTGGACTTAAGTTTCACATGTGTAGAATGAGAGAAATGGCAAAAAGCTACCTATCTGTAGTCCTCTGGATGTACATGTATACACACATAGTATATGACAGAATAGCGCATGCAGGTCGTAAAGTGCTGTATGTATGTTTGCTGCTGTTTTAATAAGACTTGGAGCCTGAGAGCCAGGGTCAGAGTGGGACCCACCCAAGGGCACACATGGAGTTGGCAAAGAAGAGCCTCATGGTGTCGGTGACAGAGTGGATGTCAGGATCCCTGCTGGCCCTGAAGTCTCTATCACTGTCCTCATCCTGCTTCTGCCCCTCCACCCTGGCCCCAGGGCTCAGGAAAAGGGCTTCTAGTGAGCCTTGCTGCCCCTCCCACCGTCCCTCCCGCTCCCTGCAGGCGGCCGCCATGCACTCGGACTGCATGTTCAAGCAGGAGCAGGCCCAGTGCCTGGAGAAGATCCGGAAGGCCAACGAGCAGATGGGCTTGAACGCCTCCTCCCTGGGTGAGTAGGCTGGCGGGAGGACATGGCCTCCCAACACATCCATAGCCGTGAGAATGGGTGCCCCCGCCTGAGGCCATCTTGGGAAGAAAGGTGGAGGGGACGGGTCCCGGGTCCTTCAGAGAGCCCTGTGGGGGGCGGGGGGGGGCGGGGGAGTCCTGGATCTGCTCCGGGCAGTGGCCCTGGGCTGCCCTCCTTGGGGACAGCCTGCTTGGGATACCTCCCTGAGGGAGGGCTGTTCTGGGTGGCTGGGTATGGCTGCCTTAGGTCCCAGGGGCTGGGCTAGAGCTGGGGTTGGCTGTCAGAGCTTGTTAGCAGGCGGCCTGGGCCTGGCGGCAGCAGGGACACAGCTGCTGCGGGTGCCCGAGCTGGAGAGCACATGGGCAACCCCAAGCAGGAGGCGCGGGGCCCTTCCCACCTCCTCTGCCTCCCGTGCTCACTCTGCCAGAAGCCAGAAAGGAGGCAGCAATGAGGACCCGCCTCGGCCTGTCTGGGCAGTACTTCCCCCAGGGCTGCTCTTAGCCTGGGGCGGGGCGCTGCGTCCCCTGAGGGAGGGGCCCCGCACTGCAGGACAGTTAGCAGTCTTAGCTTCCTCAGACACCACGGCTCCCCTGGTCCCAGTGACAACCCAGAATGCCTTGTAACATCTCCAGATGTTCCCAGGCAGTGGTGTGGCCCTGGCAGAGAACCCGGGGTCCTGTGTGGCCCCCTCCTCCTGACTCCCTCGCTGTGCAGAGAGGACGCCGAGGCCACAGGGAAAGGGCGCCCTGGACTTCGGGATTCCCAGCAACCAGGGCGAGGGTCTGTGTGGAAGGCCAGGGACTTGGGGGGCGGGGGCATCCCTGGAGGCCTGGCCAGCCTCACTTACACCTCAGTCCCTGGAGGGCGGGGCTCTCTGGCCAGCCTAGAAGGACCCACCTCTCCCTCCGGATCCTCCCTGTTTAGAGGGAACTCTTCTGAGCACCATCTGTTTAAATACTCGATTAATCTGCAGCCCAGTTATGTGTAACGGTCCCTCCAGGCCAAGCTCCCTGGCCAGACAGTGAACATTAACTGCTAATGGAGCCGCTCCGGCCATACTGGACTCACCCGCCCTCCAGCCCAGCTCTGGCTCAGCCCTAACCGAGGCTGGAAGTGGATTCTAGGCCTTCACCAGCCAGGAAAACTGAGGCAGGGGCCCCAAACAGGTGCCCAGTTGCAGGAGACCAGCATAATATCTGGTCCGAGGCTCCTGTCTGGGGGATGGGAAATGTGGCCATGAGGTGGTCCGGGAGCCCAGGTGTCCTGCCTCCTAGCTCGGGGCCGCTGTTCTTGCATCACAGGAGCCAGGGGCATGTGGGTGGAGCATAAGAAGCATCCAGGAGGGAAGGGTAGAGGTGGGGGCGGGGCTACTGCACAGATGTTTGTGGAGCCCCAGCTGGGGGAGGGCTAGAAGGCTAGCCCATAGGGGCGACGTGAGCGTGAGACAGAGGTGAGGATGGACACCCTCCCAGGAGGGGGCAGGCAGGTGCTGGGGAGAGGGTTGCACCCAGGTGTGCTCCGGAGAGGGAAGAGAGGAATTCTGGGAGGGTTCCTGAACAAGATGGGATTTATACTGGGTCCGAGGTTCTCAAACCTCGCTGCCCATCAGAGCCACCAGGAGCTTTTAGGACAATGTGCTCACGCTATAGTCCAAGCCAGAACCATAGGCCCTCACAGTCACCTCAGCATGTTCTAACGATGTTTATGGTGACCCTTATTCAAGAGTTGTGTTTAGTGGTTTTAAATGCAGGCCAAGCCTCCAGGCTGATGGGCGGCTGGTCTGAGAACCGCTGAGTTAGGTCCTAGGGTAGGCCCTGACAGCAGGTGAGAGCTGAGGGCCGGGTGGGTGGGTGGGGAGAGTGTCCTCGGTGGGGGCACCAAAGCAGCGAGGTGGAGGGGGGAGGGCTCTTTCCTGCTCTATGCCTCAGAAGCTCCACTGTTAAAATGAGCAGCTGGAACGAACCATATCAGCCAATACCTACATAGGTTTCCCGTGTGCCAGGCACTGGACCAGTGCTGCTTCTCCCATTGCAGCTACCTAGCGGGATCTATTAATATTATTACTCCTGTCATTATTACACTTGCACCCCTTAAATCCTGGTCCCTCCCTGGTCCCGGGACCTCGGCAGAACTCCAGGTGGTCATGGGCATCGTGGCCTCCAGGGGGACGCTGAGGACAGGGTCATGCCGGGAGGCATGGGAGCCGAGCAGACAGGTGAAGGAGGAGGATGGACCAGCCAGGTGGTGGGGAGCGAGAACACGCCCCCTGGCCCGGCGCTTCCGTCTGCACCGTCCTCGGCCTGTCCTGAAGGTGTTTGCTGGGACCGTTACTGCAGAGCTGTGTTTAGTGGTTTTGTCCCTCATCCCAAACCTCCGAACGCTAAGTGAGACTGGAGACAGCATGGAGTCCAGCTCTGTCACGTGACACTCCGAGATGCTGAAGCCAGAGGTCGCAGTCCCCGGCCAAGTTGCACCGAGGGCCCAAGCCAGCTCTGGGATAGGCCCCAGGGCTGCGGCCCCGGCCAGGGGTGCCCTTTGTGCTGCCGTGCCCTGGGCCAGAGAGAAGGAAAAAGGATCCCTGGGCGTGGGAAGCGGGCTCTCCACTCCCGAGGTCCCAGACCCACGCAGGTCACGGGCCTTGCCTGCTGGTCTCTGCTCTGCCCAGGAAGCCTGGCTGCCCCACGTGAGTCTGGCCAGAGCCTCCCCTTTGCAGGGCGGCAGGCTCCCGTCAGCCTGGAGGCCTGGCCTGCGTTTGAGCAGGGTCAGTCAGGTGTGGTCCTTGGGAGCCCCCAGACTCCAGAGGAGATGGAAGAGGGGTGCCTGCAGTGGCCCTGGCAGGGGCAGAGGAAGGGGGCTTGTACAGAAGACAAGAGCCTGCCCACTGATATGCTGACCCGGCCTCAGAGGCCAGGCAGGGTGCACAGTGTCTGGGCCCAGCCACTCCCCACACCCCCCAGGAGAGGAGAGGCCTGGGGAGGGAACACAGGAGGGCTGGGCCCAGGCTCCCATCCTTGGAGCAGAATCACCCTCTTGCCTGCACCTCCCAGCTGCTGTGAGACTAAGCAGGCGCCCAGCGTGGGGTCTGCAGGGACCCCCTCGCCCCCCAAATCTGACTTGAGCCTGCATCAGAATCTTCTGGAAGGCTTGTTAAAACACAGATGGCCAGGCCTGGCACCAGAGTTCCTGACTCGGTGGGTCTGGTGGGGCCTGGGCACCTGCATTCTGTCGAGTTCCCACTGGTGTTTCTGGCCTGGGGTCCCCAGGTTGAGAGCCGCTGAGCTCGAGGGGAAAAATAACTTTCAGTCGATTGAAATCACGTGTTACCCCCGAACTGTGTGCTGAAACGGGGGGCTCGGTGTACCCACGCATCTTCGGCGGCGGCGTCTCAAAGGGACCACTGTGCCTGTGTGAGCCCCCCGCGGTGCCCCTGCTCTCGCGGTTTTGAACACTCTGTGGAGCTGGACAGAATCGTCACCATGACAACCGGAGATGAGCGCCTTGTTCTGTTCCAATTGAGGCTAATGGCTCCCGCATCCTCTCTGTTCAGCCTGCCCGAGTGGTCCTTCCCTCCCGCTGTTGTCACACGGCGCGGCCTCTCCTTCTGCTTTGTGTGGGTGGCAGAGGGGGAGCCGCCCCATCTCTCACCACCCAGGCATCCCCCCCCCTTCCCCCCGGCTTGCATCCCTCTGACCATGTTCCATAGCGGCTTGTAGGGGAGGGGCAGAGGCAGAGGCAGAGCCAGGAGCGCACAGACAGTCAGGGTAGAGTTGGGCTATCGCGGGAGAGGAATAGGGAGGTGGGGTGTCCCCCCCTGGAGGGACCTGCTCTGCAGGGGTGAGGAGAGGAGGGGACGTTCCCAGCCTCTCAGCGGTGGCGGATGCACTGGACCATCTCCCGGTTCCTGGCCGCTGTCACTCACCTCTCCTGTCTTCCCCCTGCCTCTGGCCTCCCCTCCAACTCCTCCCCACCAACTGCCCTTCTGCGGTTGGCATGCCTTGTGTTGTTGGGGCCAGGCCCTATTCTCTCTTCTTCTCAAATCTATGCCTTCTCCCGAGACATATCAGCCAGGTCCACGGCCCCTCATACTATAGCATCCCGGTGCTGACACCCCCTGCTCTCCCTCCTTTCCACTGCCCCTCCGCACTCCACACCTTCATCTCACGGCCTATTGGAAGTCCTGGCCGATGTGTCTTAGGAGACACCGGTCCTGGCGTTGGGTCCGGAGAGGCGCCCCAGCTTCTGGGCATTGGCAGATCGCGAGTGAGATCTCCGTTCCTGATTGGAGCTCTAGTTGCTTCGAGTCGGGAGTACCCTCGGAGACGCTCAGCCCTCAGTGCGCACACAGGGAAACTGAGTCAGGGTGGAGAGTAGAGACTTACCAGAGTCACGCAGTGAGCCCTGGGCTGCAGTAGACACAACGCCAGTCTCGTGGCCGACGTGCGGGCTGAGGGACACCCCGCTCTCTCCCCCTCGGCCCTCAGATGCAAGCTTCCCAAGTGTCTTCTCCACGTCTGTAGCCCTGGCCCATGGCGGGAGCTCAGAAAACAGCCAAGAGAATGAATCGCTGCCCTGCCTCCAGCCTGGGACCTCACCCTGTGAGCCCCTTCTTCCCTGTGCCATCCTCACCGGAGCCCCGCGCCCCTCGCCGTTCTGCCGACCTTGTGACTGCTCACCTCCGTCTGAAGTGCCCGGGGCCTCAGGGACGTCAGCTGGCAGTGGCAGCTGGCTGTGCCAGGGCCCGCTGTTCATGATAAGGGAACATCTGTTAATGGGCACCTGGGACATGGGCTGGACGTGACCATGCTCTGTGACCTTGCCTTCTTGGTTTGTGGTCCTCAGAACTTTCTTTCTTCTTTTAAAAAAATATATGCTTTATTGATTTTAGAGAGAGAAAAACATCATCTGAGAGTCAAATGTTGGTCAGCTGCCTCCTGTGTGTTCTCTACCAGGGACTGAGCCAGAAACCCCGCAACCCGGGCATATGCCCTGACTGGGAATCGAACTGGCGACCCTCTGGTGCCTGAGACAATGCTCAGCCCACTGAGCCATGCCAGCCCTCTGAGCTTTCGATGGTGTTTCCAGCTTCTAGACTGGGTCAGTCAGGGAGCAGGATGCTATAGGTCATTGTGATGGGGGATGAATTCCAAAGTAGCCGGGTCTCAGTTCTGAGAGAGACCACTTCTGGTCCACGCAGCACCCAGCAGAGCTCACGCAGCCCGCCAGGCCCCTCTCTGCCCAGGCTTCCTCCGTGACCTGTTGGCGGCCCTCCGCTGGCCCTAGCCCCTTGCAGGCCTCTGGTCTGTGTCCCTGCCCCCTCTCCCAGGGAATGCTTTTCAGGGACACCTAATTGACGGGAAGCTATTGATGATAACAGCAGGGGGCGTGCACAGAGTGAGCTTTACTGTGTGAACTCATTACACCTCCAGCAGCCCCGGGGGTGGTGGTGGTGGTGGGGGGGGGTGGTGGGGGGGGGGGGGTGAGAGGTGGGAGTGGGGAGGAGGTCAGTTCCACTGGCTGTGCCTTACCTGGCAGAGTGGCCCTCTCTGTACCGTGTGTATAGACTCCTCTGCAACATGCAGACCCTCTCCCAACACTCCATGCTCTGCTGTCACTTCCCCCTCCTCCTTCTCCGTCTCTCTGTCCTGATGGGTCATGGTCATTATGGGAACTTCCCCCACCACCCCGAGTAAACTAAGTCCACAGGGTGCCTTCCTCCTCGTCGTGGTTTCCTGGTGGACTCTCATCCATGGCCTCCCCCATGTCCATGAAGCTGGGCCTAGGGGCCGTCCAGGGAACTGAGGGGACCCGCCCGCTGAGGTGCTCGCCACCAGGGCCTGGCTCATGGCTCTCTTCCCCACAGGCTGCCCAGGGATGTGGGACAACATCACGTGCTGGAAGCCCGCCCGCGTAGGCGAGATAGTCCTGGTCAGCTGCCCCAAGTTCTTCCAGATCTTCGATCCGGACCAAGGTGGGTTCCGCCTGGGCCGCTTCCTGCCATGCTCAGCCCTGCCTGCTCCCCGCACAGGCCCCAGACCGCCCTGGGATACAAGCACCGCTGCCCTTCAGGCTGACAGCTGTCCCCAGGGGTGCGGGGATGGAACCACACGCCCCCGACACACGGGGGCACACAGGCTTCCCTCAGACATGGTTGCCCGGTCCATGTGGGGTGTGTCATCATGGGCGGGCACAGCTGGGCTCACACACAGCCTCTGTCACTCGCCCTGCTGCGGGCCTTGGGCACAAGGCCCTCACCCCTCTGTCCCTTGGGTCCCTAATCTGTCAAATAGGAATGTGGTGAGCCACGGGGCACTCAGCAATACACGGGGGAGTCACTTGGGGCGGGACTGGGCACATTTTAATACTCAGTGGTAGTTGTTAACTTACGTTACTGCCATCATCACTCCTCTGGAGACACGGAGAGGCCCAGAGACACAGGGCGACACCCTCAGGCAGTGGACACGACGCTCCCCCACTCGCCTGCATCCACACACGCCCACACCACTCAGATCCAGGCACAGGCCTCGGCCTCACCGTCACTCGTGTGCATTAAGCAGAGTGTGTTCTCGGTCCTCGCTGACTATGGGCAGCGATGCGGGCTCAGGAGAGGAGGAACTGAGGCTGCCTGGGGGAGGACATGGGCACACGGGAGCCGGTGGCTTGCAGATGCCAGCCTGGGTGTCTGATGGCTCCCTCCCTGATGGGAGAGGCTGGATGGGTGCAATGTCGTAAGGAGCTCAGCCTGTGGCATGTCTGTTCAGGTGTGAGTGTGTGTGTGTGTGTGTGTGGGGAGGGGGGGCTACTGCAGCGCCCTGGAGCTACCCAGGACCCCCAGCTGATGTGGGAGACCCTGGGGGTGGGCAGGGATGGGCCCTGTGACTCAGGTTATAGGGCGGCGGTGGGCGGGGAGGAGGCAGCGGGCTCTCTGCAGGCCCCAGGCCGTGGTGACCACATCTCTGTGGGGAGCGGCCTGACACCGCATCTCTCCTTTGGGAGTGAGACTCTTTCTGCCTTCCCTTAAGGCCTGTGGGCTCCCAAAGAAAGTTGGTGTCTGGCCAGATCACTGAGACCCGGGGAAGAGCCTAGAGCCAGGCCCCGGCCCTGCACCACACCCCTGTGAGTGTCCAGGGTGAGCTGAGGGCACTGCTGGGGGCAGGGCTCCAGGCGAGTGGTTTTCTGAGAAGGTGCCAGCCGGTGCTGACTGCTAAACCATGGGCTGGGGGCCTCTTGGGTAGGAGGGTCTGAGTCACGGGTGTGGTCATGCACAGGTCACTTGAGGCCTGGGCCTCGCTTCCTCCTTCACCTGAGGCTTTGGTTGATGTCCTAGAATTAGGGTTCCCAGACCCCAGTCCACTACAGAGTCCTGCCCGCCCGTCCCCTGTCCTGCCCCAGATAGAGGCAAAGTCTGATTTTCCTGGAATCCTGCCAACCTTGACTCTGCCTGGATGGCAGGTGCCTGTGGAGACGGTGGCAGCCTGTTGGGGTGCCAGGCCTGTGTCTCAGAGTTCCATCTAAAACCAGAGAAGGCAGAGTGCAGCTGTAGTACCCCCACCTCGCCTCTCCCTTCCCCGGCTTCTCCTCCTGGGGCCTGTTAGCCACACCCCCTACCTCCAGACCTCCTGCCAGCCCAGGAGGGAGGCAGACAAACTGTCCCATCCTGACACCTCGGGACTGGGCGTGACCACGTGCTGTCTAGAACAGGACAGGGGGTGAGTTTCGGAAGAGGAGCAGAGGAGGGACGGGCAGTGTGAGTGGTGGGACGTCAGGCATGTGGCAGCCCCTCGATGCAGCCCGATCTCTAGTTCCTTCCTCTGGAAGCCAGGTCAGTCACACCCTCCGCTCACAGACTCCTGTCCTTCATTCGTCTGCTTCAAGCTTATGGACCGTCTTCTTTGGGTCAAGCATCATGGCAAGACTGCTTCTTTCCAACAATAAAAATAAGGCAAAGTGAGCCCTAGCCGGCTTGGCTCAGTGGATAGAGCATCAGCTTCCAGGCTGAAGGGTTCCAGGTTCAATTCCGGCCAAGGGCACATGCCTGGGTTGCAGGCTCAGTCCCCATTGGGGGGCGTGCAGGAGGCTGATTGATGAGTCTCTCTCATCATTGATGTTTCTATCTCTCCTTCTCCCTTCCTCTCTGAAATCAATAAAGAAATATATTTTTTAAAAATAAGGTGAAGGGAATCGGCAGTGAAATGAGATCTTCTTGAGATAAACTTTCCTTTGGGCGGCACCCCTCCCCCTGGCAGTGGCACCAGGAGTGTGTTATTTTCACCTGACACTTAAAAGCTCATTAAGGCAGGCCTCTTAGCACCTCCGTTCGAACAGCTGAATGAGTGAGAATGAGTGAGACTCTCAGCCAGGGATGTGGAAAGTTGAGAATGGCACTTCCCCTGTTAGCTCGGGGTTCCCAGGGCCGCCCCTGGCGTTCATGGGGTGGTTGTGGCGTGAGAACGCTGTGCTCTCAGACGCCTCTGCGCATTTCTCTGACTGTGTCCTGTTCCCGAGGGAGAGAGAGATGTCTCCGGTGTCCGGCGGGCCCCCAACTTGCAGTCCTCATGGCGCTGGGCCCCAGCAGACCCTCGCTCCAGCTTTTGGGGATGAGGTGGGGAAGAAGGAGGGGGAGGAATTGGGTCCCAGAGAGAGCAGACCCTACTTCAGCCCTCGCTCACCTCTGCGCTCTCTCCCTTTCTCTGTTTCAGTCTGGGAGACAGAAACCATCGGTAAGAGGAGCCCTGGAGAGGACAGGCTGCTGCTCATCTGTCCATCTGCCCACCCAGCTTGATAATCTGTCCATCTGCCCATCCAGCTGGAGCCTGGCTCTGACTGCTGGGAACGGGTGGGGGTGGCATGAGAGGCTTATCAGGGACCAGGTTCTCCCCACCGCCTCTTCCCCTTTGGCCATCCTCGAGGTGGGGTCGGGGGACACAGGAAGATGGAAGATGCAGCCCTTGGCCTCAGGGTGCTCATGGGCTTGTTTGGGGGGCCGAGACTCACTCGTGGAGGGTTTAATAAGCATGCCACACACATATGTGCAGGCCTGAGTGTGTGAGTGCGCCCACACTGGTACTGACATCCCCAAGTGGCTGTAGAGTTGGAATGCACAGAAAGTTCCAGAACCAAAGAGACCCAGGATGCCATATGCGGGCAGAACAATCTAAAGATCTAGGGAGCCGTTCTGGAGGAGGTGGCATGTCAGCTGGACCTTGGGAACAGGATTTGGAGAAGCACAGGGGAAATGGAGATATGTTGCTAGTAGGGGAGTCAGCATGGGTGGAGGTGGGAAGACAGAGTCGGGAGAGAAGGAGAAAAAGGTCTGAGGATCAGGGCTTTGAAGTTCTGGGTTCCCGTTGCTGAGAGTGGCTTGGAGGGGTGAGCACCAAAGAGGAAACCCAGGACGTGGGTGGCTGTTCCTTGCCTTGTCCTTGAAAAAAGCCAATCACCCCCTCTCCTTCCTCTCCCACTCTGGGGGAGGCCCTCTCACCAATGACAATGTCCCACTTCCACTTCCTGTGGGCCAGGGAGGACTGAGTCACCGGCATCATTAGATGGCAGAAACACAGAGCAAATGGGATTGCCGATGGGATGTGCAGCGTGTGCAGGAAGATGTGGGTGCGGTGCGGGGCTGCCTCCTGGCTGACACCCCGCACCTCGTCCTCCAGACCAGGGGAGCTCGGCCTTCCTGCGTGGAGGGCCGGCAGTGGGCAGCCCCGGCAAGCAGTGGCCGGTGTTCTGACTCATGTCCACATCTGTGTTTTGCAGGAGAGTTTGGTTTTGAAGACATTAACTCCTTGGACTTGGCAGGTGAGTTGGGACCAACCACCTGCTGGCTAGAGGTGGGGCATCTGCTGACGTGTGAGCCAGGGGACCCCTCTAGCAGGCCTGGCCTTGCCTCTCTGTGGCTGGGTGGCTCTGGCAGTTCCTTTTCCTTCTCTGATAAGCTGTGGATCTTCTCCGTGGACATTTGTCTTCAAGTGCCAAACAGATGTTAGGGGAGCCTCATCGTGGACTCCAAATAAAAACCTCCTGGATTAGGGGGCCCCTGACAGCTTGGAACTCCCATGTGTAGAGTGGTGGCCACTACCCCCAGTGGGCTTGTGAAAACCCAGATTCCTGGGCCCCCGCCCAGTCACTAACCCCGTGGGGTGTGGCCTGGGGTAGGGCCTGGGGTGGGGCCTGAGAAGGTGCATGTCCAGGCAGTCTCCCAGGTGATGCTGATGGGCTGGTCTGGGGAGGTGCCCACGTGGAGAAGCTGGGCCCGGAGGTCCTGTGCTCTGTGGAATCGCTGGGGGTGGGTGGGGTCGGGGGAGAGCCAGGTGCAGTCACCGGGGCAGTCGCTGTAGTGCTGACCGTCTGGAGGGCAGTGCAACCGAGTGGCCAGTTCGTGGCAGCGTTCGGAACGGAGAAGCTTATGCTGTTCTGGGCCCACGCTGTGTTATTCACAGGAAACGTAAAGAAGGGGAATAAGAGGAAGGAAAGAGCGTGCACCTCCAGGACACTTTTTAAAAAATGGTTTTTTGAAGCAACTTCCCTTTCTTCTTCCCACCACTCTGACATGTGGGCAGAGCGGAGAGGCGATGAGGCCTGGGCAAGGAGGAAAGTGCCAAGGCCATGGTCCCATGGACACGCGGACTCTCTGAAGAGAGGGTCAGGGGGGCTTGGGAGGAGCCCGCCAGTAGCCGCTGAGCTGGGTGTGCTGGAGCAGGAGCCGTTGCCTTGGAGTTGTGAGCGGAAGCGATTCTCTCTCTGGGCCTGGACGTCCCCCTGCCCTGGGTCACAGGGCTCAGAACCCGGGCACCCTGGAGGCCAGTCTTCCCACCAGGCCAGCCCCCTCTCCCTTGTTAAGAGAGCAGCTTGCACCTCCCCCGATCCCCACGCCCTTTGTAAAGGCCCAGCTTGAGGTCACCCACAGTCACTAATCTACCCCCCACCCCCAGCAGACAGTGGAGGGTTTCGGGAACCTGCGTGGCCATGCTTCCCAGGACCCCCTGCGTGTGGAGTGACTTTCGAATAAGGATTTCAGGGCCTCTTAGGTCATCTCTGTGCCTGCGTTCTTCCCCGCAGGCATGAGGGTGGTGAGCCGGAACTGCACGAAGGACGGCTGGTCGGAGCCCTTCCCTCACTATTTCGAAGCTTGTGGGTTTGATGAATATAATGAATCTGAGTCTGGGGACCAGGTGAGTGTCTGTGTCTTCCCCCCCTGCCCCCCCCTCCCCCCAGCCCAGAGATAGTGAGTGGGAGTGGCATTGAGGCGGGTGGAAGGGTGTTCCCAGCAGAAGCTGTGACTTCTGGTGGGATGATGGGCATCTCTGGTCCCCAGGCACCATGCATGAGCACCTACTGTGTCCGGGTGCACGGAGGTCCAGCAGCAGGAGGGTCGTTGGTAGGCCTGGCAGGGGGCCTCCTGGACCCTTTTCCAGGCTAAGGGGTGGCTGGATTGCTCAGAGCTCCTGCGCTCAGCAAGCGTTTATGGAGCATCTGACAAGAGCAGACACACCACAGAGGGGAGGAAGCACTCAGTGGGGGATGGGGGCTTGGGGAGGTCTCAGAGGTAGAGGCACTGAGCAGGGAGGAGGTGAGATCAGCCAGAAGAGGGAGGAAGGGGGGCCCAGAGGTGGGAGACCGAGAGACTTGGCCTGGGGCCGGCAGACCCCACATGGAGCCCCCCCATCCTGTGCCCTCCCCCAGAATTTCTACTACATGTCGGTGAAGGCCCTGTACACAGTCGGCTACAGCACGTCCCTCGTCTCCCTCACCACGGCCATGGTCATCTTGTGTCGCTTCCGGTAAGCTCTCCGGCACTGATCCAGTGAGCTCCAGTGAGCGTGCCCACCCAAGCTCAGAGCCCTTGCCACGCCCGCTGGACGTCAGCCCTGGAGCTGGTGGGCAGGGGCCAACCCCACTCCCAGGATGAAGGATGGGAAACATGAGACCAGAGAGGGCAGCTGGCCTGTCCAGGGAGGAGACCTATTTGCCTCGCTTGAGCCTTCCTGGTCCACATGGAGGGGTCATGGGCTGGGGCATGGGGGCCTGCCACTTAGCAGGAGGGAGGGGGTTTGGGGGGGCCCATAGCAGCCCCGAGTGCGGTGCTGCCGCTGGGCTGTGGGTTACCCGCCTCAAGGCCTCTCCCTCGCTGGGCAGGAAGCTGCACTGCACCCGCAACTTCATCCACATGAACCTGTTCGCGTCCTTCATGCTGAGGGCCATCTCCGTCTTCATCAAGGACTGGATCCTGTACGAGGAGCAGGACAACAACCACTGCTTCATCTCCACCGTGAGTGCCCGGCTGGGGGCCGCCCGGATGGCCAGGGTCCGGGGCTCTCCCGCAGGTTAACACACGGTCCAGGCACACAGGGACATCCGGGAGAGATCACCAGGCCACCGGGAGCCTGGGACTCCCCTGCCTGAGGCCACTGCCTGGCCCTCGGCACCCGCGTGCACTCAGCAGGGCAGTCGGAGATCGGGTGGAAAGGCCGGGTCCCACTTGGCTAGGGTGCACACAGGCTCACAGAGGGCTTCCCTGGGCTGGTTACCGCCTGCCCGGGACGGAGCCCAAGGGCT
Source organism: Pipistrellus kuhlii (assembly GCF_014108245.1). Classification (NCBI taxonomy): domain Eukaryota; kingdom Metazoa; phylum Chordata; class Mammalia; order Chiroptera; family Vespertilionidae; genus Pipistrellus; species Pipistrellus kuhlii. The sequence continues at coordinate 8,623,517 of NW_023425525.1, forward strand.
GTGGGCCGGCGTCTTCCTAGACCACCTCTCCCGACCTCAGACCACAGGTCAGCAGAGAAGATGGGTTTGGATGGCCTGGGAGGCACACTTAGAGCAGGCCTCTGTGAGATTTCGGTGGGGGGGGGTGCAGGGGTACCTCCTTTAGCCCTGTGATGTCTAAAGCTCTCATTCGATCAAGGGGCCTCCCGCAGGGACCTGCCTACTCACCTAGCCTGTGGGGCTTGGGAGGGGGTAGGAAGATGGGGCAATGAGCCTGGGGAGGGGGCTCCATGCTCACCGCCACCCCATCCTTTGCTGACATGGGCAGTGTTGACTCCGTGGGTAGCTTCGACTCTGAGTCATGGGCTGCTGCAACTTTAAACTCTTGGAAGCCAGGAATGTTGAGTGTTTCTGACACATGGGGTATGAGCCTGAGCAGACCAGAGCGGAAGGGCCCAGGAATTCTCCCTGCTCCCGAGGCTGGATCTCAGGGCTCGGCGGGGCAGGGGATGGGGACTCATGTCGCCCTCCCTCTCCGCCCCCCCACCCCCTCTCGGCAGGTGGAGTGCAAGGCCATAATGGTTTTCTTTCACTACTGCGTCGTGTCCAACTACTTCTGGCTGTTCATCGAGGGCCTGTACCTCTTCACCCTGCTGGTGGAGACCTTCTTCCCTGAGAGGAGATACTTCTACTGGTACACCATGGTTGGCTGGGGTAGGTCTGCTGTGGCCTCGGGGCCAGGCATGTTCTCGGGGGCCCCGTGGGGGAGTGTCAGACCAGACGAGGAACTTCCCTGTCTCCTCCCCACTTGCCCCGATGCCACACACCTGCGGCTCGCACCCTTTCTTGCTCTTCCTGCCCTCAGAAAGCCCACCTTCTGAGAGGACATACTCTGTAAGGTGAGCTAGCCCATGGTCTGGGGGAGACCTGGGCCTCAGGGTATAAAGGACAGTTCGTTTCCCCAAAGCTCCAGGTCTGAGAGGGAGCCGTGCCTGTGCCTGTGGGTCAGAACCCCGTGTCTGAGTGGGGATGACAGCCGCAGGGAGCCCCAAGTCTGAGGGGGACCCTGGGCCCGTTGGCGTCCCTGTTACCACGGGGCTCCTCTCGTTGCTCTCGCAGGGTCCCCAACCATCTGTGTGTCGGTGTGGGCTGCGCTGAGGCTCTACTTTGACAACACAGGGTGAGTGCGTGCCCGAGAGCCGGGCTGGCTTTCTGTGCAGGCTCTCCATGGGGCCCTGACCCCGCTTTACCGGCCCCAGACAAATGATACCTGGCAGGGCACCCAGTGCGCCCTGCGCTGCCCACAGGCGGGCCCACTCAGCCATACCTCGGCCAGAAGGCAGCGGGAAGGAGCATGGCTCAGAGCCCCGCTCTGCTCCTGGGCCAGAGCTGAGCATCTGTTTCCTTTCAGGGCGGGGAGGAAGAAAGAAGGGGAAGCTCACCCCCACCCCAAGAGTCCTAGGTGTGAAGGGGGAAGGTGGCCCTTGCCCAGGAGCCCTGTGGTGACCCTAACTCTCGGCTGCAATCCCTGCTGAGGGAAGGCCCGCAGCATCCGAGACCTCTCCTTCCAGCTGCCCCTCCTTGGGGAGCTGCCGGCGAAGCAACAGCCAGGGCTGGAGACATAGTCCTGCAGGGGCCCTGTCCCTGTGCATAACCTCGCTTCTCTCTGTCTCTCAGCTGCTGGGATATGAATGACAGCACTCCTCTGTGGTGGGTGATCAAAGGCCCTGTGGTTGGTTCCATAATGGTGAGTGCCCTTGGGACAAGGCACAGGGAAGAGGTGGCGGCGACTTGGGCATAAAGGCATGAGTCGGGAGAGGAAACCTAAACCAAGCTCCTCCCTTCTCATGGCTCTGTTGTATTCTGCACATGGATGCACATGTGCTCTAGCTATCCTGAGAGTATTGGCTGTTTATATGCCCCCGTTTTCCCTCATCACAAAAGACTCGACTAGAGAGAGAGAGTTCTGTGAATAATTGTGGACAGTCTTTGGGGGGAAGGGGTAACAGTTGCTCGATGCTTTAATGTGCATTTTTCCATGTTGCTAGTGCCTCAGGGCATTTTCCCAGATGTTTGTTGACAATTTGTTTTTATTCTGGTTATTACCTTTTTATTTGTCTCTTTTCATGCTTATTTTTCTAGCCCCGTTGTTGTCTGCCTTATTGTTTGAAGGATAGTAACCCTGCATTTGGTACACATGTTGTAAGTGTATTTCCAAGATGCCGTAACTCTTGTGCAGTCAAACCCTCAGGCTTCCTCTTTCCACAGTCCCGAGCCTTGTTTCTTTCTTTCTTTTTTTTAAAATATATTTTATTGATTTTTTACAGAGAGGAAGGGAGAGAGATAGAGAGCTAGAAATGTTGATGAGAGAGAAACATTAACCAGCTGCCTCCTGCACACCCCCTACCGGGGATGTGCCGGCAACCAATGTATTATACATGCCCTTGACCGGAATCGAACCCGGGACCTTTCAGTCCGCAGACCGACGCTCTACCACTGAGCCAAACCGGCTTCGGCCGAGCCTTGTTTCTTGCTTAAGGAGGACTTTCCAGACCTATGACAGAAAGATATGCTTCTTAATTGGTCACATTTTTGTCGATTGGGTTATTACATGCTTTAGTCTGGCTGAAATTTTATTTCCTTGATCTGAAATGATACCTAATTTTATCTAATTTTATTTTTTTCCCCCCTAGTGGATAGATGTTCCAGTCTCTCAGTTATTTCTATTGAATAGATTATCCTTTCTCCATTATGTTGAAATGTCACTGTGTCTTAAACACTCACTGTATTTTATTTGGTTCCAGATTTTCAGTTTGATGTTACTAATCTACTAGCTTCTTCCATGGTCAGTACCCCACTGGGCTAGTTACTATGACACTGTAGCATGTGTTCATATCTGGTATGCTAATTTTCCCTTCTTTATTCTTTTTTTTTCCTTCAAAACCTTCTTGTATATTTTCTTTTCACGTGATTTCAGATCCTTTGGCCAGTTGCAAGAAAATAGTCTAATTGCAAATTTTATAGGAATTAAACTGAATTTATAAACTAATTTGGAAAACACAGTCTCACCCTTCCCCAGCTATCCACCGTTTTGCTTTCTAAGTTTTTAGCTCCCTACAGTCAACCATGGTATGGAAACCAATTTTTTAAAATATACATTTTTATTGATTTCAGAGAGGAAGGGAGAGAGAGAGAGAAAAAAAAAACATCAATGATGAGAGAGAATCAGTGATCAGCTGCCTCCTGCCTGTCTTTCACTGAGGATCAAGCCCACAACCGGGCATGTGCCCTGACTGGGAATCAAACCATGAACTTCTGGCTCATAGGTCGACACTCAGCCACTGAGCCACGCTAGCCAGACTGGAAAAAATATTTTAAAAGAAAAATTCCAAAATATACAATTCATAAATTTTAAAGTGGACACTACCCTGTTTCCCTGAAAATAAGACCTCCTCCGAAGATAAGACCTAGCGCATGGAAAGATAAGACATCCCCTGAAAATAAGACCTAGCACAGCTTTGGGAGAAAAAATTAATATAAGACACAGTCTTATTTTCGGGGAAACAGGGTATTATGAGGAGCGTGAAGAAATCTCACACTGTGGCACTCTGTTCTACCCTAGCATGGACCATCTCTCTGTCCAGTGTATCCTCACTGTATAGTAGGGGTGTCGAACTCAATCAGAGAAGGGGCCAAAATCTAAAATCCAGCCTAAATCGCGGGCCGAATGGTTTACTGAACAGTCATAAACTGTCATTGTGATGGAACGCAGCGGAGTGCAGTGATGACAGTGCGGTGCGGGCCACATTGCAAGGCCTGGCGGGACGGATTTGGCCCGCGGGCCTTGTGTTTGACACATGTGCTGTATAGGGTACACACCTGTTAGTCAAAGTAGCCATTTTGGTCAGTGATCAGATTGATTATCATATTTTGAGGGAGAAAAAGACCACATTCACATTTATTACAGTATATTGTTGCAATTGATCTATTTTATTATTAGGTATTGCTAATCTCTTACTATGCCTAATTTATAAATTAAACTTTATCACAGATATGTTTGTATAGGAAAATATATATGTAGGGTTTGGTATTCTCCACAGTTTTAAACATCCACTAAGGTGAGGAAGGAAGGATGACTATAACTTTTATTCTTAAAATATTGAGTCTTCCTCTCCAAGGACATGCATGAATCTCCATTTATTCATTCTTTCTCATAGAGTCATTTAGTATAGTTTTTTTCAGTTGTCTTTGTAATTTACGTCCAAGATAAATCCAGCCAGTCTGGATTTATTCTTTCATTACATTTTTTTTTAGTAGATTACTACTGATATAGAGAGAAGCTTTTAGTGTTGTTTTTTTTTTTTTTTTTTTAATTACTTTTTTCCCCTTTGAATGGACTTATGCAGTTAGCAGTGTTTACTGAGCTAAATTCCAGGTGCTGATGAGAGTGGTAGAGTACCTGAGGAACAGCACCCTGCCCTCACATGGCATGCTTTATAATCCCAACAGCTCTGTGAAAACACACAAACAAGACCTAACATGGAAATGTATTTTTATTGACCTGGTCTATCTTTTTTTCTCTCTTATTTAAAAAAAAAAATAAAAAATGAATTTTGGTTTTTCTTAATTTTCTTGTCTAAGTTACATTTTTGGTACTCTTTCCTTAGCCTTCGATTTGCATGCTTAATTATTTTATCTTCAACATTTATCATGCTTTAGTAAGTATTGGGCTATCGTTTTCCTCGGAGCGCTGCTTTGGCTGCATCAGATGTTGTTGTGTGCTCCTCCTGCCGTGCCTCATTTCTGTTTATTTGCTCACCTCCCTCCTTCCTCACCATACATACTGCTCCCCACTTTTATTAGAGAGCTTTTGCCCTGGTCTGTACCTGCAGGGAAACGCTGCTGTTACCATTCCCCAGCCTTAAATGGATAATGGGTGTGGTTGTCCATTCCGGCCCCCCATATTCAGTGACTGTGAACTTGGCGTTCCCAGAGGCCAGCTCTCACCTCTGCAGCAGCCTCTTCTCTTTCGGTCTGGCATTGGAATTATTCCCTCATACTGACCCTGTCTGCTCTTTCTCTCTCTCTCTGCTGGAAATGACTCACTTTCCTGGCTCACTAATGATACCTTTCCTGTTTCTTGGTACTCCTGAGGAATTCTTCTGTGTTTGTCTCTTCTGTCATTTCAACCGTATGAACGCCATCCTGAATTCTGAGTCTAGCTGGGATCTCAGCTGGATGGGAATGGGGGGCCCTTTTCGGGGGGTAGTAGGGTGTGCAGAGGCAGGGGTATGGACAGGCTTTGCCCAGCATCATTTCCATTGGCTTTCCCTTTGCTCCTCAGGTGAACTTTGGGCTCTTTGTGGGCATCATCTTCATCCTCGTGCAGAAACTTCAGTCTCCGGACACAGGAGGCAACGAGTCCAGCATCTACTTGTAAGTACCACTGTGTGAATGCCATCGTCCGCTGCGCCAGCTGAGGGGGCTCTGACGCAGGCCTCCGGAGGACAGGCCTGGGTTTGGGGGACAGGGTAACCTAGCGTGGGCTCTTGCAAGATTTCTTTCTGATTCAAGTGCCTTGGAAATCTCGTTGCCTATCTGTCTTCTGCCATGCCAGCAGCTCCCAATCCACCTGGTGATGACATGGAAGGGAAGAGAGATTGGAGGAGACTGGCCGATGACATGTCACCCTAGGACCGTGGTCAGCAAACTGCAGCTCGAGAGCCACATGCGGCTCTTTGGCCCCTTGAGTGTGGCTCTTTCACAAAATACCACGGCTGGGGCGAGTCTATTTTGAAGAAGTGGCATTAGAAGAAGTTTAAGTTTAACAAATTTGGCTCTCACAAGAAATTTCAATCGTTGTACTGTTGACATTTGGCTCTGTGGACTAATGAGTTTGCCGACCATTGTCCTAGGAAATCCATATGGAAATGGCCAGGTTCCCGAGGGTAGTTAGGATCTTGGTTGCTCAGAAGTTGGGTTTCCTTTGGGGATCTTGGTTCTTTGGGATGCTCATGAGCGCCAGTGGCTGCCTGATGGTCCCCTCCCAGCCCTGGTGTGCAAGTGGCTTCAGCCCCACCAGCAGGTCACGTGGACGTTCTCGCTGGTCTGGGTAATGGAAGGAGGGAGTCTTTTTCTTCTCCTCCCCTTGGGGCAGCTCTCCTTTGGGGTCTGGTCCTCCCCCTAGAACTCCCTCTTCCCAGAGCAAAGGAACATCTGATAGGTTTCGGATTGATGGGGTTCGCAGGCGACCTCTTACCACTGAGTGTAGGGTTTTCTTCATTCACTGCCACTGCCATGTGGTTTGTTCCCTACACGGTTTCCTGCAGTCATGTCCCCAGCAGCGTAGCCCTGCTTGCTGTGGCCCACCCTGTCACCCCATCCCAACCTGTCCCAACTTGTCCCAGTCCTCGACCCACCCTGAGTCAGACTGAGCACCTCCACCTGACTCCTCCTGCCTGGTGATCAGAAGCATGACCAGCTGGGTGTGAGGGGAGTGGAGACACTTCTGATGCTGGGGAGGGAGGAAGGTCAGTCCCCTGTGGGGGGCTGGAGAGGCCAGATGGGCACAGAGAACCTGGGGGCAGTCTCGGGGGTCTGTTCGTGGGTGGGGTATGAACCACGGGTGTTGCTTCCTTGGCTTTTTAAGAGGAGAGCAGGTTAAAAGGAGCTGAGGTATTCTCATTGCATCAATGGGGGCTTTGTTCTACCTTCATCAGAGAACCCAGAACTTTAATAGCTACTCCGTGGACAAGTGGGACAGTAGAGGGATCTCCAACCCAACCATTCTTCTGGATAGATAGATAGATAGATAGATAGGCAGAAACTGCTGAGAGAGCCATCCTAGGTCTTTCCCTCAGACTCCACATGGCCTCCCTTGTCTGTCTGTCAGCCCAGGCACCACGCCCCATGGAGCCCTTCCCCTGCAGTGGGGACCGAGTAGGGCCTGGCGGGGTGAGCTTTGTTCCGTCTGCATGGAGGATGATTCCATTACGTTGGGAAGGAACCCCCTCCTGTTTTCTCATTCGTTTACTGTTTTCTTTTTCTTCATTTTTTTTTTTATACTTTTGCAAGTTCCTACCAACCTCTGCTTACACGTGTACATCATGTAGTAAAAAAAATTACCCACCCATCATGGCATTCAGTCTCCCAGGCCTGTCCTCTGCAATGCTCTAAGTGCCCAAGAGGGGCCATTCCTGCCTGTCCCGTGGCCTGGGCAGCTCAGCCCTGCTGCCCTCCTCCCCTCCCCCCTCTCCGGCGTCAGGATCTGTGTCCTAGTGTCTGGTCCCCGTTTCCTGCTCGAGGGTGGATTGGCTCCCCCCAGACTTATCTCAGACTCTGACGCCAGTGTGTAGCCGAGTCAGCCTCATCGCTCTCTTGAGCTCTAGCAGCCCCGGGTCCTGGTAGACTCTGTCTCTTCTTCTGTGGTCCCGGGACCCTTCTCTGGGCTTCTCCCTGCGCCCCCTCACTCTGCCAGTGCAGAGACACAGGCCCAGCCACAGCCTGAGGAAGGACACACGTCCCTGTCGCTGTGTTTCGGGGAACAGGGGCCCGAGGACAGGGAGAGAGACTGGGGAACGGGCAGTCGCTGGAGCAGTCAGAACATCTGTCCATTGTTTGTCTTATTTGGGCACAGTGTGTGGTCTCCAGGACAACTCTCATACACCAAAGACCACCGCCACAGACCACCACAACCAATACAATAATAACAACAAAGTGTAAATATTGAAAGAATTACCAAAATGTGACAGATACGAAGTGAGCAAATGGCACCAATAGACCTACTCAACTGAAATCGAGAAAAATATGTTAAACAAACAAAATTAACAAAAAACCCTTTAATCTGTAAACACCCCCCCCACACACACACATGCACCACCTGTGAAGTTCAACCAAACAAAGTTTGCCTGCACACGTGAGCACAAACGTTTAAAGAACCAGCTAAGGGCTTGCTTCTCTCATGTAAAAATCCCCTCACAATCTCAGCAAATCCTTTTTATAGAGAAAGTGCTCGTCTCAAGTCCTAAAGGTTAAACCCTTGGATGGATGTGGTCTGCACACTGGCGGGAGGGAGGGCTTGGGGTAAGAACCCACGCAGGACAAGGCTCAGCTTGATCCTGTTCAATTCAGCGAGGGTTTGAGTCCCGGAGGCCCTGCTGCGGAAGTGAGGGGGAGTTAAAGGGACGGTGCTGCTGAGAACTCAGGCGCTGAAAGTCACCTGCACTTCAGTCCACGCACCTTTAATGCTCTGGCGAGCTGGACGTATAAATGTCTGCGTGCACATGTAATCCCTGTGTCGCAGCCAAGGGAGCTGGTTACCAGTGCAGGGCCGTGAGCCCAGTGGGAACGTGAAGGCATAGCTGCGCCGCAGGCAGGCCGGCCCTGCACCCCAGGCTCCACTGTACCCCCATTCCCGGCCTCAGGGACGTCCCAGGCAGAAGAGGGTGGTGAGCAAGTGTATAAACAAGGCTTCCTGGGAGAGGAGGCCCCAGGGCTGCAGCCTTGTGTAAAGCTGCCCGCCGGCGGGCATGGAGCTGCAGGGCGTCTGCTGTGGGCAGGGAGACGGTGGGGCTGGGAAGGGCAGGCCCGTGGGAGAGGGTTTGAGGGTGGTGCCCGTGTCCCCTTGGGCCACCACGTATGTGTTGGGCTGAGAAGCTCTTCAGACCTACCCACAGCTTTTTGGTTTTTTCCTCTGTTTCCAGAACAAATATAAGCCTGGGAGTCCCCAAGAAAGCCCGAGAGGACCCCCTGCCTGTGCCCTCAGACCAGCATTCACCCCCTTTCCTGTAGGTTGGTGCCAGCGGCTCAGCTGATAAGGGTGTGTCCTCCCTCCGTAGACCAAGACGGCGCTCTCGGCCCAGCCTCCCAAGGACGGTGGCAGGGGGGGAGAGGGGAGGCGGCGGGAAGCTGGGGGGGCACTGAGCCCCCACACTCTCTCCCTGTGCTCCTCATACAGGGAGCATCCGGGGTCAGGGCTTGGGCGTGGAGTGCGGGCCTGGGTCAGGGCTTGGCGTGTGCTCAGGCTCGCCGTGGACTTGGGCAGGGGTTAGGGCTCAGCCCGCCGGGGTCAGGGTTAGCCTGCCCCCGGGGACCAGCGTGTTCCTCTGTGAGAAGCAGGGGCCCTGAAGACGAGCGGGGGAGGCTGCAGGGCAGACAGAATCGCACTGAGCGGCTCAGGCCTGGCCCTGAAGGAGGACTGTATTCCAGGTGGGGCTTCCCACGGCACGGTGGGCATTGGAAGCTGGTGTGGGGGAGGGAAACCCCATCCGAATCCCCCTCAGGGACTCCACAGAGGGTCTCCACGGGCCCCGGGGAAAGGAAGGAGCAGAGAACAGGCACGGTGATGTCCTGGGTGGCCCAGCAGCGCCGTCATGTACCCAGTGTCAGGAGGTCAGCATTTGCCTCTGCAGACAGGCCTTTCCGGGCTGGGCGTTTCCAGGGCACCTGGTCCTGATGGGCTCCATCTTCCACTCCTAAAGCACCTTCTCCCCTGTCTTGGAGCACCTCACCATCCCAACTCCTGTTAGGGTTTGACAGCAGGGGATGGTTACCCCTATTTTGCAGGGAGAGAAACTGAGGCCCAGAGAAGGAATATGGCCCCACAGAAGGTCACCCAGGGAGTCAGTGGTCAATCAGAGGCTTGCACTCAAGTGTTTCTCTCCTCCCCACCCCCAGCTGGCTTCTGGTAGGGGTACCATCGTGGGTAGAAAGCCTAGCTGGGAACAGGTTTGGGTTCTGGGGGTTCCCAGCCTTTTAGCATCAGGGGGACCCTCCTGAGAATGTCCAGTTTAGACCACGACATCCTGAGGGCTGGGCATATCCAATGCCATACTGGTCACTAGGATCAGGTGACCCGACTGGGCTGCCTGCAGGGGTCTCGTCTTGCGTCTGGTCAAGTGAGGCTTGGGCCTACAGCCCGGTAGCCCCGCCCTCTGAGGGCACTGACGCCTCCTGGAGTCTGGCCTGAGACCAAACGGGCCCAAGACACCAGGTGCTGCATCCCTGGCTATAGATGGGGGAGCCCAGACCTGGACATGGCTTTGACCTTCCTGCGACAGACAGCAAAGCCTTGGCAGGCCTGGGCTGGGAGCTGGGCTTTCTGACTTCCTGCGACGGGGTCCCCCCTCTGAGACAGGCTGGTGCGCTGCACGCTAGGAAGCCCCACCCGGCACCCTTGTCTTGAGTTTCTCCTCTTCCCCCGGATCCAGATCAGAGCTGAGCGCGTCCGTCGGCCTGGGTTTCTGTCTTCCTCGTGGTTAAACGCCTTTCCCTCCTTCGCTAGTTGCTGTGACCGGCAGGGCATCTGCCATCTTTCTCACGCCTGTCTCCGGCTTTCCTGCCGCTCTCCCGTGTTTCTTGTCGTGGGTCCTTGTGGACAGTCGTTGGGGATTTGAGGGAGGCGTGTGTTTGGGAAGAAGAGCCCTTATCTTTGTCCCTAGGTCCTGCTGAGAGCCCTCCCGAGTGCCAGATCCCCCCCCCCCCATTGCTCCCTGTACCCCACTCCCCATCAGAAGCACACGTCTCCCAGGGGCTGAGTTCCAGCCTCCGGCCCAGGAAGGGGGGACCATGTGGGAGCTCCAGGAGGGACCTCAAAGGGGAGCAGCTGAGGCTTTGGAGCTCTGCGTGCAGGTGTGTCAGAGGCTCATCTGTGGTTTGGGCTGTCGGGCTCCTAGGCCCTGATTTCTGTGTCACACGTGGGCCACGATTGAGGGGCCAGGCCCCTGATCTTAGGGGAGAGTCGCCACCCTGTCAGCCTTGGGGGAGGCAGCAAATACACAGGAAGACTGGGATGGCTTCCTTCCTGGGAACCTGGCCCGCCTTTTAGAATTACACGTACATGTGTGTGTGATGAGAAGAACAGCAGCGCACGTGTGTCCCCCTGTCCCTGTGTGTGTACGGAGCAGACCTTTGACAGTCACTGAGGACCAGGCGGACACGTGTTCCATGCGGGACTGGACTTAGGTCACGGGGGATCTTGTGAAAGTGCGGGTTCGGAGCCGCGGTCTGGGTGGCACCCGGGATTCTGCTTTCTAAGGAGCGCTCAGGTGGGGTTCCCCACTGCTGCTGGTTTGGGGACCCCGCTCTGGGTAGCTGAGCATCGTGTCCCACATCTTTATTTCTAAAATGAGCCATTCTGCCCACCTCACAGCGCGGTGGGAATGGAGAGATCCTGTTTATTAAGTGAGAACCACACCCTCCCCCTCCCCCTGCTGGGACGCAGACGCTGGGGGACCTCGCAGGTTCCATCTTTGGAATGTGTGATTCGAAGGTTTGCCTCAGGGGAACGACATGTCCCCCAGGCCAAGGCCCCTTAGACTTACTCTCTGAGAGCTGGACGCACCGATGACGAAGCTGTGAGCCCCCTCCTGCGCTTCTGTGGTTGATTAGAAATCAGGGCCCTCTGGTCAGCAGCCACGGGCAGGTCCCCGGAGCTCAGGCCACGTGGAGCCTGGGGAAGGGGTGTGAAGCTGGCAAGTCTATTGCAGCCATAACCCCCGACGTCGTGTTTGTCCGAGAAGGATAAGAAGTGTCCGGGTTTGTGCCATCCCAAGCACCCGCCGGGCAGAGAAGGGCAGGAGGAGGCGGGCATGCCACGTGAGCCTCTGCAGAGGGAGGCGCGGCCTCGCCCGGTGCATGTCCAGCCAGACTGGACGCCGGGCCCACACGTGGGGGCCCCTTCAGAGGACTTGTCTCTGCAGGCAGAGGGACAGTGCCCCAAAGATTAAGGTGACCAGACGTCCCGCTTTTGGCGGGACAGTCCTGATTTTTAACAATTTGTCCTGCGTCAAAAAAGAATTTTCCCAAAAATTGGGACGCGGGACAAATTGTTAAAAATCAGGATGCCCCTCAGCCTCTGGCCCTGCCATCAGGCTTCCCTCAGGAGGCTGAGCCGGACCAGTGCCACGCACCGGAACCCTCAGCGGCGGATGACCGTGGTCTGTGCTGACCGTCTGGCACCCGCTAGCACATGTGGCTGACGAGTCCTTGCCGAGTGGCGAGGGCCTGCGAGGAGGTGGCTTTTTAATTTGATTTAATTTAAACTCAGCCACGAAGGGTAGTGGCTGTCACAGTGGATAGGTCTGGTCTGATCTAACCGCCGGTTCTGCCCAGGCCACCTCTGTGCCCCCGTATGCCCGCGCCGAGGTGCCTGGGGGCTCAGATAGGAAGGCTAAGGTGTAAGAAGAGAGGTGAGGAGGGAGACGGTGGCCATCGAGTAGGACTTCGTCATGAGCCCACAGCTTGCCCAGTTCCAGACTCTGTTCCGCCAGAGCTGGGCACCTCGAGATCCATGGTGTTTCCGGCTGCCCAGCTCTCGGGGTGACCTCAGACAAGGCCGAGCCCTGAGCCTAGAGCTGCCCCAGGCGACAGCTTCTGGCTCAGAAACCCAGCCCAGGCCCCGCCTTCTGAACACATGTTCTCTTCGACCCCCCCCCGCCCCCGTCGCTGGTCCCAGTGTGAGTGCTCATGTGTGTGTGCATGTCCATGCACAGACATGTACACGTATGGGTGTGTGTTTCCCTGTCCTGAGCTGACCCTGTCTTGGCCCTCGGCTTCCTCATTCTCCATGTCACTGCCCGGTCCCGTGTCCACACCCTCGACTCCTCTGCCCTCCCACCTCTCCCCGTGGACTCTGTGGCTCTCAGTCCCACCTCGGTTTCTCCATTGCCCGGTGCCCCGGCTGACACCAGTGCTGATCTTGTCACACCAGCAGCTGCGTGCAGAAATGCTACTGCAGGCCAGAGCGGGCTCAGCAGCACTCTTGCAAGATGTCAGAACTGTCCGCCATTACTCTGTAAGTGTGCGTGGCTGTGGCCCGTGTCCTGGAGGGGAGGGGGGCGCATGCTGCCACCGCCTGGAGCCCGCGTGCTGCCGCTGGGCTGGGGAGGGCAGCGCGCAGTGCCCCCAACCCCGAGCCCCGCTGGCTGCTGCATGTTGACCTCTGTGTGTCTTGTGAGTTCTCTGCACTCTTGGAGGGGAGGGTGCGGCCCGGGAAGGGAGGCCCGTGGGGATGGAGCCACTGGGGCTTGGCTGCTGCCTTGATGTGTGGTCTTTCCCAAATGTCTTACTTCTCTCAGTCGAGTCTTCGGAACGGCTCCTTTATTTCTGCTGGTCTTAGAGCTTGCGTTCATAGGGTTGGTTCCCCCACCCGGGAAGGGACCCTCACTGCAGCAAACCTCACTCACATAACCGTGCCCGGTCTGTGTTCACTCTCCGAGTTCCCACCACACCCTTAGGAGGTGGGTACTTGTGTATATTCATTTTACACATGTGAAAACGGAGGCATAGATGCCGTGAAGTGACTCACTCCAGGTCCCATAATTGGCAGGGTGAGGACTTGAACCCAGGGAGTCCTGTCACCTGGCCCTCGGGTGTCTCTGGCCAGAGCAGCCGCCTCCTTGGACATCCTTTTAAGTGGGGATGAGCATCTGTGACTGGGGGAAGCTGTTCTTGGTATTTTTCTGCCATGGGTACCTCCTTAGGGGCAGGGGACAGCTGCCAAGGGCCTGTGTCACTATCTGTGGGTTAATCGGATCCCATGGTGGTTCTGTGACTGTCCTCAGAGGGGCGTCCCGAGGAAGGCTCACGCCCTCTGTCCCCATTCCAAGGCCTCTCTCTGGCCAGCTGGGAAGGGCAGAGGCCCGGGGACTCTGGGCCCCAGGAATCTCCCCACCTGCCTCCACTTCCCCATCTGCCAGAAGGTCCCTGGCATGCGCTGGGTCCCCAGCAGAGTCCCCGCCTGTTGGGGCAGCCTGGGGGCTGCCAGAGGGAAGTGCCATCCCTGGCTGTGCAGTGGGCACCCCGATACCAGTCACCACACCGGCCAGGGGCTGGGCTGGGCCGGAGCCCATTCCTGAAAGGTCACTGTGTCTCACACACTGACTCTGGCCATCCACTTCCACCACAAAGGCTGGAGCGGGTGGCCCTCTGGTGTCCAGGGCGCTTTCAAACTGCAGGGAAACATCCCAGGGAACGGGCCCATTGGTGGGAGCAGAGCTGTAGGAGGGAGACAGGGCCCACAGGCACATCCCAGGGCGCCTTCCCTCCTGAGGCCCCCCGCCCCCATTACGCTGCTCTTGTAAAGTAGCCCCTATAGGGAGCATCACTGAGGGGCCCCAAGATGAACACATGTCTCCAGGCCGCTGTCCTCTATTGTTATTTGTGTGTTTTTTTAAATTTTCATTCACTTTTTATTTTAAGTATCTTTTTTATTGATTTCAGAGAGGAAGGGAGAGGGAGAGAGATAGGAACATCAGTGATGAGAGAGAGTTAGTGATCAGCTGCCTCCTGCACACACACACCCCCTCCCTCAGGATCGAGCCTGCAACCCGGGCCTGTGCCCCGACCGGCTCATAGGTGGGTGCTCACCCACGGAGCCATGCCAGCGGGGTGTAAACTTTCATTCTTCAGCTGTCACTCCCTGCTGCCTTCGGTGCGAGGCTCCGAGTGCCCAGGTCGCCGTCAGTGTGCGGACTGAGGCTTCAGACCTGCTGTGCAGCCATCTGTCCCTCCATGGGCAAGCCCCGGGGGTGGGCACTGTGCCCGCATGTGCTGCCTCGAGGCCAGTGCGGATAGGGAGGTGCCAGCTGCCTTCAGGAGCCGCAGCCTGAGAGGGAGAGAGTGGACGATGGAGGGGCAGACCCTGCGACCTGGTGCCTGGGCCCAGAGTGAGCGCCTGCCTGCTCAGGTCCTGTTGACACCAGCTCTGGTCTGAGGACGCCGGGTCTTGCAGAATGGGCCGCTCACAGGGGGAGAGGGGAGGGTGCCCAGCCCTCTAGGGGCATCGTCCTTCCGGGGATGAGCCTGGTCCAGGGAGGTCCCCCCAGGTTACCTTCCCTTTTCTCCATCTCTCCTTCCCCCCCTTCTCTTTCTTCCCTCCCTTCCCTCCTCCCTTCCCATGGGGAAGCCAAGGGCTTCACTCTGACTCCAGGGATTTGCTTCTGAGATCCAGAGCCCAGACTCCACAGAACATTCTGCCCCAGAAAAACTGGGATGGGGAAGAGGGAGGGACACACGGTGTCATGGCCCCAAATCCCATGGCAGCCCCCCTGTCCAGCTGCCCCCCCTCCCTTGTGTGCACCCAGGGCTGCAGGGAGACACAGAGGCTGAGCCTCCTGCTCGCCCCCTGACCCAGCCGGTGTGCTGGTGTGGGCGGAGAGGGGGTCCCATGCTCGGAGACCCTCTGGGAGCCCCCTTTTCAGAGCAGGGCCCGCAGGATACCACTGTGCACGCTCTTGATGTCTCACGTGGCTTCTGGGCCCCACCCACCACCCCTCAGAACAGAGCCCCTCCCTCCGGGCCAGGAGCCAGGGGCAGGCAGAGGAACCCAGAATGCCTCCGCTCCCACGCAGACAGCTTTCTCTCCCTTTGACTCAGGGTGTCAGGTTTCCCCAGCTTGAGTGGGAATAGTTCATGCCCAGGGTCAGTAGGTCCTTCCTAGGACCCCACCCAAGTCTTTCCTTCTGTGGCTCTTCCTCCCACCCCCCACCCCCTCCCTGCCCTCAGCACCTTCCCCCCCTCCCCCCAACCCTCACCCCCTCCCTGCCCTCAGCACCTCCCCATCACTCCATGACCAGCCCAGACCCTTCCGGCACGGGGGCTCCCTTGGCAGCAGGAGAACGCGGGCTTTGCCGAGGGCCTGTCACGCCATCACGCCAGCCTTCCAAACCCCACCCTTGTGTTTGCCTGACTTTGCTTCCCCCGTGGGGGCATCTGTAAATCACATGCTCACCCGTGCACGTTTCCTGGGTCTGCAGGATGTGGCCTGAGGGACAGAAGCCCTGCAGACTGGGGGCTGTTCCCCTGTGACCTCCCTGGGAGCTCCGGGTGCGGGCTCTGACAACCACCTCCCCTCTTAGGCCCTGCGTGCTTGGGGAGGGCCCTGAGCGGGGGGCTCAGGGACAGGGCTCCCGGGAGAAAAGAGGGTGGGGCCCGGGGTTCTCTGCCCTCCATGTCTCTGGCCCCAGCTCTGGTGGCCCCCAGAGCCGATGTCCTCCTCTCTCCCCACAGGCGGCTGGCGCGGTCCACCCTGCTGCTCATCCCGCTGTTCGGGATCCACTACACGATCTTCGCCTTCTCCCCCGAGTACGTCAGCAAGAGGGAAAGGCTGGTGTTTGAGCTGGGCCTGGGCTCCTTCCAGGTACGTGCAGGGGAGAGGGCCCTGGCCCTAACCTGCTGGTGGTTCTAGAAACTTCTTTAACCTGAGCCGGGCCTCCAGGATTCCATCTCTGCTGTCAGAGCACTAGCCCAGCCAGGGCTGGGAGAGCCCGTGCTGCCGCCTGCACGCTGGCTTCTGTGAGAAGACACCGGGGTCTTCCCATCCCTGTGGCCAGGGGGCGTGAGCCAGGCCTCTCTCGGGAGACCTAAGTCTGTGGACTGAGCACCCTGTCAGCGCCGGGGTTCTGTGTGGCCCAAGTCAGGGCCCTCGAACGGGACCTGGCCGCAGAGCGCCGAGCGAGCAGAACGGGTGGGAGAGCACGCGGGCATATATACAATATATAAGTGACCCACGGGAGAAAGTGGTGGACTGGGTGTCAGGTGGAGGAGTAAGAAGGTGGGTGTGAACACATGAGTGATGGAGAGGTGGTGTGACAGTGCGGGGCGAACAGGTGGCAGCACGCCTGGGCCCTGCGGGCAGGGCTGGCTCCCCGAGTGCCCCCCGTGACAGCCGAGAACCTGTCCTGAGCTCACCCACGTGTTTAGACATGCATTTGACTTTGAGGGTCTGAAAGGTCTTCTGTGTGTCTGCCTGAGTCTCTCCCTCCCCCCCCCGTTTTAATTCTTATGCTGATGAAACGACCAGTGACAAAGACCACGCCTTAGCTTGGGAGTCAGGCCGGTCCCTTCCAGGCACAAGAAGCCCGAAGGCAGAGAATTCCGTAAAGAACGTGGCGAGGCGCTGGCGCTCACGGGTCTCTGGGTTGCGTGCGCAGAGCGTGAGGCCTGGGGAGGGGTGCGTACGACACGGGGCCAGGCTGTCCTGCTGGGCCTGCCCCCGGGGGGCCTGCAGGCTGGCTGGGGAGCCCAGAGAACATTCTGGGGCATGCAGGGTAGGCCTCGTGGAGGAAGAGGGATGGAGCCGGCCTTGGGGAAAGGGAAGGACTTGACCAGGGAGGTGTGAGCTCGGAAGCCAGGTGTATCCGTGGGAGGGGCTCCCTCCTCAGCCAGGTGGCTCCGTGGCCGTGGCCATCTTGGTGGAGCAGAACTGACCTCATCCCAGGTTCCCAGGCGGCAGGCAGGTGCCCCATCCGAGTGATGGAGTGATTCTGCTCCCTGCTCACTCCCGCCACCTCCCACGTGCAGAGGTCCCGGCGGGCGCGCTCAGCTGTCCTTGCTCTCTCTCCCCAGGGCTTCGTGGTGGCTGTCCTCTACTGCTTCCTGAACGGGGAGGTAAGACCCCACGGTGGAGGGGGGCTCTCTGGGGAGCAGATAGGGTGCCCCCTGTACAGCCAGGCCCAGCCCCTGGAGCAGATCCCTCCCTGCCCCCGCCCCCATAAAGGCATCAGCTGCAGAGGCAAACCTGCCTGGGAGGCTCTCAGGCTGAGCCTTGGTAAAGAAGGACTGAAAAAGTGAGGGAGGGCGAGGTGGAGGAGCGGTCCTGTCGCTCAGGAGGCTGAGGTGGGCAGGGGTGCTGAGTGGGGAGCTGCCCAGAGTTCAGCCCAAGCCCACCCCTCTAGACAGGGGCCTGTGGGGCCCTGGCAGAGACCATGGGGAGAGGCCCGGCACCTCCTAGCGATGCTCACGTCCAGTGCTCTGCTCCGAGGTCCCCAGATCTGACCTGTGAGGGTGACGCTTTGAGCGGAGCCCAAACCAGAGGTGCTGAGGTGGGGCTGGGGGTGGACGGGACTCCCAGCACCGGGCTTGGGTCCTGGCTGGGAGACTCGGCGAACCTCCCCACTCTGCATGTGGGAAAGAAGATTTGGTTCCGTGGGCGCCGACACCCTTACAGCAAGGCCGGACCAGGCCAGACCAGGAGAGGCAGCGGGGAGATGGGAGTGCACAGCTTGCCCGGGGCTGCTGTGGATGGGAGCTGGGCTGGAGGGGTGCCAGTACCGTTTCCCGTTGTGCAGTCTGTGCACCCCACCAAGGTTCCGTATTGGAGGCTCACAAAAGCAGAAATGGGGCATGCCCCCCCAAATGCCACTCTGAGAGCAGGGGAGGGGGGTGTTCGCCCAGGGGGTGCAGTATTGTGGTCCTCAGCCCGGACTGCATCTCACTCCAGAGATATCGATGTGCTCATTGGGGGGGGAGGGGAAGGGGGAGGTCCTAGCGTCTGGGTTTTTAAAGCGCTCCACACGGGTCTAAGGTGCAGCCCATGGTGATGGTCAGCAAGAGGGCATCTGGCCCGATCTGTCCACCCAGGGCCAGTGCCGTAAAGCTTCCTGAAGGCCCCCAGCGGCTGGCCACTGGCTGTGGACACGAGAGGCCACAGGAAGCCACTCGTGGGCCTGGCTCCGCAGTGACGTGGGCTCAGGGCTCGGTCAGATCCTCACAGGCCTTTCTTTCTCACGAGGGCCCGGGGCTGCCGGCTGCAGTGTGGGAGCGGGCGGGCGAGGCTGGAGGTGGCTGTGCCCGTCTGGATGGGCCCCGGGGCAGGGGGACAAGGTCGGAGAGGACGTCGCCGGCAGTGACCGCCCCGTCGCTCCCCGCAGGTGCAGGCGGAGATCAAGCGGAAGTGGCGGAGCTGGAAGGTGAACCGCTACTTCGCCGTGGACTTCAAGCACCGGCACCCGTCCCTGGCCAGCAGCGGCGTGAACGGGGGCACCCAGCTCTCCATCCTGAGCAAGAGCAGCTCCCAGATCCGCATGTCCGGCCTCCCGACCGACAACCTGGCCACCTGAGCCCTCTCCCCGCCGTCCCCGCCTCCACTCCAGGCCGGGCGCCCGGGCGCCGGCCACGCATGTTGCCTCTTTTCTCCCTTCGGGCAGGCCCCGGGTTGGACGCCGGGCTCCCCGAGGGGGGAGGAGGATGCAGGTGCAGAGGGTATTCCGCCCCCCTTCTGATTTTGGCGCTGGCCCCACCCACCACGGACCCCTGGGCCCTGCCCCCAGACGTGTAAATACTCCTCTGACGTGGGAAAGTTGTACCATCCCAGCCCCTTCGTCCAGCCCCTGCCCATCCAGAGGGTCCCAGCTTCACCGCCCCTGAACACCCCTTCTTTCCCCCACCATACACAAGCCTCAGCGATCGCCTGGCCTGGTCCTGAGGCCGAGAGCCTTGATTTGGGGGTTCTGGGGGCCCCACCCCATGGCCTCTCAGAGTGACTCTCAGTGTGGACTCCTTGGAGTCAGGGGCCCTTCTCAGGCCCGCCCGTCGCTGAGGCCAGCCAGGGTCCCCCGTGGATGCCAGTGCGGCCTCCAGCGGCTGTGAGGTCCCTCCTGCTCGCCTGTCTCGAGGGCCCGGTGCCCGGCTCCTGGGCATCGGGCGGCGGGACTGCTCCGGGGCACTTCATTCCCCGGAAGGGGCGTAAGGTCAGGGAATGTTCTGGTGCTTCTCATTGGGCCCGTGGAAGATTGCCGAGAGCTGGAAATGTATGTCTGAGGGGAAGGAGCCCGCCGGGGGGCGGGGGGAGGGGAGGACCCATGCGAGGCCTTCGCCATCTCCATGATTTGCCCCAACTCACGCGGGCTGGGTTCGCCCAGTAGCCTCTCCTCGGCCCCTCCTGCCCGGGCATCCGCTGTGGAAGGAGAGACGATGCCTGGCAATAACTGCTCCCCAGCCGCCTCCACCTCACAGAACCCCAAGTCCTTCCAGCTCCCCTCCCCCTCAGTCAAAGCCATGGCTAGGATGAAGCCCTTTAGCCCTCCGTGGGCCCAATTTGAGGCCCAGGAATGCCCCACCCCCCAGCTCACCTACCCTCCCCGCCACCTCGAGGAGCCCCAGTCGCTAGCTAGCTCCTGGGGCTGAGCCTCAGCTAGGAAGTCTGAGACCGGGGCATAGACCCCCCTGTGCGCTTGCCCTCGGGTCCCAGGAAGGACACCGAGGTGTCCTCGATGTTGAAGGGAAGCCATACCCCCCTCCCCCCCCCCCGCCCCCATGTGTCTAGGAGAAGCTGCAGGTGGAAGGAGTTGGTACCCCAGCACCAGCCCTGGCCCCCCACAGTGTGAGGGGAAGTGGGCCAGGTTCGGGTGGGGGCGGAGGACAGCGCTGGAGCGCCATGCACGCCCCGAGCGTGGGGACACCCATGTGGGGCTGGCGGCATGTTGGGTCCGCTCTGGGGACCCCGCCTGTGTGTGTGGACGGGCTTCATGGCCGTGGTCTGGGATGCTTGCGGAGCTTGGGCGGACGGTGAGGTGGCTTTGTCTGGTTTGAGGAAGAGGAAGGGGCCTGGGGGTTGTGTGCTGCTCATCACTGGAGAGGCCGTCCGAGCGATTCGTGAGGGCTGAGCTGCTTGGGCTGGAGAACGGGAGGGAGGCCCTGGGCCTTGGGCAGAGTCGGAGGGCGGAGGAGCCACCTGCACTTCCTGGGCACCTGGGCGACACAGGCTGGCCGTGGCGTGTGCCACGGTCCTTCTGTCCGGCATCTACCCCGGGGACCCCCCACTCCCGGCCCCGGCTCTGGGAGGCAAGTGTGTTACCCAAAGGGGTGTCCACTGGCCGCCGTGGGGGCCTGAGCGGCTTGGAAGGGGCCTCAGGCTGGGGCTCAGGGACATGGGGCCTGCCCCTGTCAGGCTCAGACCACTGGGCCGTGGACAGAGCGCTCCCTGCCTGGGCCTCCGTTTCCCCATTTGGGAGGCCAGGGGACTAGTGCGTCTCCGGGCTCTGTACCTCTGTGACTCCCCAGTTCCAGGGGGAGCGGTAGAAGGGTGCGCGTCACTGTGGTGCGTCACCCAGGCTTTGTGTGCAAGTTGACACAGGTGTGGGTGGCGCTGTTCATTCTTAGCGATGGGACTGCTGCCTCTGCCACGGGGACCCCGCAGCGGGAGCTGACGGGCTGGAGGGACCGGTCAGGCCAGGGTCAATGATGTGCAGACCCAGCCCTGACCCTGGCTGGGATAGCGGTCCCTTCCTGATCGTGGGAGGGTCCCCGGAGCATGGACCTTGCTCCTCACCCTGCCCCATCAGCGGGTCTGCGTCACTGTGCCAGAGGGGCTGTGACTCTCCATAGACCACAGACCAGCAAAAACAAAGCTGGCCCCTAATCACCCGTCTGCTGTCTGAGCCCTGGGCCTGGGTCCCCGTGGGCCCCAGGTTCCCGCCAGTTTGTCACTCTGTTTTTTCCTCTCTGAGCCAACGATTGCTTATCCTGTGAACCGAGGTCCCTATGCCTTTGGGATGGATGCCCAGGAGGTTAGGAGCTGGCCTTCAGGGTCCTGGGCAGTGGAGGGGCGAGAGCATGAAGTCCAGGGAAAGCCTCCTCTGGTCCTTTGTTTTCAAATCTGTAAAATGGACAGTAAGACTAGATTTGTCCCGTCCAATGCACCCCTGGATGCTCTGCCTAAACACCAGTCATCTGCGCGGAATGGGCCCAGGGCAAGGATTTCAGTATTTGCCTGGTGCGGACAGGATAAGAAGCTACACTGAGGACGGGATGGGGGAGGAGCAGGAGCAGTTCCCGACTCCGTGTTCCTACAAGGTCGTCACCGGGAAGGGGGCGATTCTTGCTCTGTACACCCTGCAGGGCAGAGCTCACCCGGGGAGGCCGAGGGCCGAGTCCTCCCGGGGACGAGGCAGTGTTGGGAAGGCCCAGCCCTGGGGGCAGCGGGACTCAGGCAGGGCTGCGGAGGCTGTCAGGGAGCCTGTGAGGGGTCAGAGGGTGAGGTTTGGGGGTTCAGAGGCTCTGGGGGTCCCTAGGACTGAGAGCTTTGGTGACCACACGCATGTGGGAATGGTTGCTGAGGGGTCAGAGGGTGGGATTTGGGGGTTCAGAGGCTCTGGGGGTCTCTAGGACTGAGAGCTTCGTGACTGTCCCTAGGCCCAAGGCCAGGCCTTGTTCTCTGCCTAGTGAGCAGCTCTGACCCATCCAGGGTTTGTCATGGTTCCTCCTCCGACCCTTCCCCTCCCTGAACTGCCTACTCTGGGGGACAGTGCCGGGAGCTGGAGCTGCCCTCACCCCCCCCCCCCCCCCCACCCAGGGTGCTCTCACCTCCTCCTGACCTGTCCCTTCCGGAAGGGAAGCTGGGAGAGGCTTCCTGTCATCCCCTGAGTCCCCTTGACCCCCTCAAGGCCACTCCACAGTGAAAGCAGTGAGTGCTTTTCACCACAAATTCCTACCTGAGCCTCGTGACTAGGGCCACCCTGGGGGAGCCCCGAGCAGGGACTGGGGACCTGGGGTTCACCCAGCTTTGCCGCCAGCCTGCTGTTTGTCCCTGACTCCTTGGGCTGATGAAAAATTGCAGGTGGGCCTAGTGCAAATATGCATGAGGAAAGGGCCCTGCACAGAGGGGTGGGGGGTGGGGGTGGGGAGGGGAGACTCTCAGGGAAGCTTCTGTTCGGAACACGTTCCACCAGGCGCAGGGCAGGCTCTGGCCACAGAAGTTGCTAGGACTCCGGAGTGCAGGAGGGGTGGTGGGGTCACCAGGATTTAGGGACCTGGGTGCCACCCCGGGCTGCCCTCCTGGCTGAACCTCTCTGGGAAGCGGGAGGACACGCTGTGCGTCTGTCCATGGGCCAGGGAAGGGGCTGCAGTGAGACGCCCGTGAGAAAGGGCTTTGGTGACCACACGCGTGTGGGAATGGTTATTGGGGGGAAGACCCCCGAAAGGCTCCCTGTGCTCTTTGTCAGCTGCCCCGAGCCCTCCTGGGTGACCTTTGTCCCGCTGTGGAGACCTACCAGCACCGGGAGGAGGCCAGGCGGGCCCCGAGGACACCATTGCCGGTGTAGCCATCGTGGGTCAGGCTGTTCTTGGGTTAGGATGGGGACTCCATTGTGGGTGCTGTCAGCACCCCTGCCACCCATGGGAATCCCCCAGAGACCTGGGACGCCCTCGAGTGGGCCCAGTGCTCATTCCCTCTCCTCCCCTGAGCTCCAGTCCTGGGGTGTGTGTGTCTTGTGCTGTGTCCGTCTCCCGTCCCTTTGCCCCTGTGAGGACCAGCGTGGGACCGCTCCCGGCACCCCAGACGCGGCTCCTTGCGGGAGCCGGGTCAGCCGGGGTTCCACCCCGCGCAATAAAGACCAGCCACATAGACCCCGCTACCGCTGCCACTAGTAGTGCTGTGCTCACACCTCGTCCGGGATGTTGAGGATGTCAAACTGCTGTAGATGACTCAATAAATGTCTTCTCGTTTTTCCTGGTGGCTCTAACTTGGCGGTTGCATTGCAAAGCCCTGAGTAATGAATGTGTCCGCTGTAGGCATGGGCCAGGGCAGAGCCAGGCCCTCTGGGGATGGGCACATCAATGGGGAGTTGGCACGGTGGCCCTGTACCAGAAAGGCCATTGGCCAAATGTGCCATGTGGGGCGGAGAGACTGGGAGGCTGGCCATCTGTTTCAGACACAGGCCTGAGGAGAGTGAGAGGAGGCAGATGATCTCTCTCTCTGGTCCAGTCATTTCTCTTTAAAGAAGCCTCACATCAGCTCACGCCTCATTGGCCAACAGGTTGTCACATGGCCACACGTCCCTATAACACTGGAAGGAGAGAGTGGTTCTGGCCAGCAAGCAGTAGTTTGTGCCACAGCCTCAAACCCCCAAATCTTTAGGGGTGTAGGGGGTGGTCCCTAGGCCACTGGGAACAAACCAGGGGTGCAGTCTCCATCCTGGGTCATAGAGTCCGTCTGGGGGTCCTCAGTCAGAACTGAGGGAGCGGCTCTGCCCACCCACAGGAACCACTGTGGGGGAGATGTGAGGGCACGTTCGCACCCCCCCTGGCTGCCTCCATTTCTGCTCTCTTGTGACTGTGTTTCCTGGGAGCCTTCTGCTCCCTCGTGGCTTCTACAAATTAATCTTGCTTTCACTTGGAAGGTTATTGGAGTAAAGATGTTGTTCACCTGATTTTTGGGGTCCTTTCATTTGTCAGGTGCCTTCCAGTGAACTCAATTTCCATGCCTCTGAGCTTTCAGCTTGGTTAGCCTGCCCCCTGGTGGACGCCAACTGCAGCGTTCTTCTGGTCTGAGAATAGAGCTGACAGCCCCCACCCCAGTCCAGCCTGTTCCTACTCTCCCCTCCTCACCAGGTCCCTCCTCTCCACCCTTGGCCTCGACTCAGGCATGGCTTGGCGATCAATGTTTTCTTCAGCTGATACCCCTTTGGGGCCCCTGCTTTGTGGGTTTCTCTGACTCTTGGGAGTCATCTGTGGTTTTCTCTTCAACTCTCTCCTGTTTTTATAGTTACTGCACGGGCCAAGCATCCATTTTTATGCATGAACTAAGACCTCAGTTAAAAATCCCGACGCTTGGTCTCTGGGCACAGTTTATTGGCAGACAATCTTACTCAGGAAGTACCATGGAGAGAGGCCAGTGAACCTGGGCTCCAGCACCACAGACAGTTCCAAGACACTGTGCCTGCTAGAGCGTGGGCTCTGTGTGGTCGCTGCATCTGAGGTGAACAAAGACAGATCTAGGTTGTATTTGTTCCTGAAACTCATAATTGTGGGAGTGTCCTCTTTAATAATAATAAAAAAAAGCAAACATTTACATTCAAAAATTGGTATACTAATGAGGGTTTCTTAAGAATGAGAAAACTTGACAACCACTGTAAGCATTATAAAACCCAGACAAATAACATCGTATTAGTATTAATTATTCTATAATACATTTTGCCTGGCTCCATCACTGCTCTGATACTGCAGGACATTTTCATGTGATGACATGATCTCTGGCCCTCTGCCTTTGTGTGCCATGCTGAGTACATACAGGAATATTCCTGGATGGGTGGTAATAATCTAACAACATAACGAAGCAACAGTACAGTATATATTTGTAACCCCAACTAAATGTATCTCTAGCTTAATCTCCCCTCAGCTGGGACCCCAAAGTGCTCCTGGCCCCATCAGTACTCCCCCGACTTGTGAGATGGTGGGTTCTGTCTCTTGCAAGGTATTATATCTTGGAGGCATCTGGTATACCTGGGGGGTGGGCATGGGTAAGGCAAGTTTACGCTTCTTTGCTCTTGAGCCCAAATATTAGTGAACAAAAAGGATAATAAAAGAGTAAAGAGGCAACTTTAGAAGCAGGGAAAGTAGTTCTATGTGCTTCCGATGCCTGGGATTAAAACATGAGTTAAGGATAAGACTTTTTTTTTTTACTTTTTTTTTTTTCTTTTTTTTTTTTCTGGAAAGAAGTTCTCCCACTGGAGTGAAAGGGGTATGCAGAAGGGATGAGGTTGAAGATGGAATGAGTTATATCTTTAAGTGCGTTTAAGGAAACTGTCCTATATGACTCACTCAGAGCCAGCCCTGGCTGCATGCCTGAGGGGGCCACACGCTGAGTTCTGGGAAGCCTGCATGAGACCTAGGCTGCCCCAGCCTCCGGATGACAGCCAGGCCTCAGGGCAGGCCGCCTGCAAGCCCCACGTGCAGAAGGTAGGTCTTCTGGGCTCTGCAAAGCCGGGGGTCCAGCCTCCTCACTCATTTGCATCACAAACAGAGAAATACGTAAGACAGGTCATGACACAACCGGCACACCGGGTCCTTTAACTGAACCTCCAGCTGCTGAGGCAGCAGCAAGCCTCAGGAGCTGAGAGCAGATTCTCTCCCCAGTCCAAACGTGTAGGCACCTTCCAGGTCCTGACTTCACCGGGAGGAAAGTCAGTGTGTGGGTCCGCACTGCCCTCTGCTGGTCACTGGCTCACAGGAGCTCTTTGTTTCCACAGGAGGACTCATAAATGAGATAAGGAGGGGTGAGAGAGCAAGTTACACCATTTCCTATCATTAACATAGGGGGAAACGTATATCTTACTTACATTGTTTGTGGAAAGAATGTGGCCCAGACAGGATTT